>NW_028240949.1:0-63368 GCF_964263255.1 Lissotriton vulgaris
CAAGGCAACAACAGTAAACATGCTTTCAAAAAGGGGGTGGGGTCGCACACCACTCACTCACCAGCGGGATCGCCCCTAAGGACTATGGTCAGTGTAGTTTTGTATTCCGCGATGTATCTTTCTTCGCCATCCCTGGACACGTGTTTCGGGGTATTTACCCCTCATCAGCAGGGAATAGGCCATCTTCTTATCTTCTGGGGTTGCCGGTGGCTGCCAAATATTGCCAGGTCTAGTACCACACAGGCGCGCGGATGTGGGGTCCCAGGCTCGTCAGCCCGCTTAAATATTTCAAAAAGGGGGTGGGGTCGCACACCACTCACTCACCAGCGGGATCGCCCCTAAGGACTATGGTCAGTGTAGTTTTGTATTCCGCGATGTATCTTTCTTCGCCATCCCTGGACACGTGTTTCGGGGTATTTACCCCTCATCAGCAGGGAATAGGCCATCTTCTTATCTTCTGGGGTTGCCGGTGGCTGCCAAATATTGCCAGGTCTAGGACCACACAGGCGCGCAGGTGCGGGGTCCCAGGCTCGTCAGCCCGCTTAAATATTTCAAAAAGGGGGTGGGGTCGCACACCACTCACTCACCAGCGGGATCGCCCCTAAGGACTATGGTCAGTGTAGTTTTGTATTCCGCGATGTATCTTTCTTCGCCATCCCTGGACACGTGTTTCGGGGTATTTACCCCTCGTCAGCAGGGAATAGGCCATCTTCTTATCTTCTGGGGGTGCCGGTGGCTGCCAAATATTGCCAGGTCTAGTACCACACAGGCGCGCGGGTGCGGGGTCCCAGGCTCGTCAGCCCGCTTAAATATTTCAAAAAGGGGGTGGGGTCGCACACCACTCACTCACCAGCGGGATCGCCCCTAAGGACTATGGTCAGTGTAGTTTTGTATTCCGCGATGTATCTTTCTTCGCCATCTCTGGACACGTGTTTCGGGGTATTTACCCCTCATCAGCAGGGAATAGGCCATCTTCTTATCTTCTGGGGTTGCCGGTGGCTGCCAAATATTGCCAGGTCTAGTACCACACAGGCGCGCGGGTGCGGGGTCCCAGGCTCGTCAGCCCGCTTAAATATTTCAAAAAGGGGGTGGGGTCGCACACCACTCACTCACCAGCGGGATCGCCCCTAAGGACTATGGTCAGTGTAGTTTTGTATTCCGCGATGTATCTTTCTTCGCCATCCCTGGACACGTGTTTCGGGGTATTTACCCCTCATCAGCAGGGAATAGGCCATCTTCTTATCTTCTGGGGTTGCCGGTGGCTGCCAAATATTGCCAGGTCTAGTACCACACAGGCGCGCGGGTGCGGGGTCCCAGGCTCGTCAGCCCGCTTAAATATTTCAAAAAGGGGGTGGGGTCGCACACCACTCACTCACCAGCGGGATCGCCCCTAAGGACTATGGTCAGTGTAGTTTTGTATTCCGTGATGTATCTTTCTTCGCCATCCCTGGACACGTGTTTCGGGGTATTTACCCCTCATCAGCAGGGAATAGGCCATCTTCTTATCTTCTGGGGTTGCCGGTGGCTGCCAAATATTGCCAGGTCTAGTACCACACAGGCGCGCGGGTGCGGGGTCCCAGGCTCGTCAGCCCGCTTAAATATTTCAAAAAGAGGGTGGGGTCGCACACCACTCACTCACCAGCGGGATCGCCCCTAAGATCTATGGTCAGTGTAGTTTTGTATTCCGCGATGTATCTTTCTTCGCCATCCCTGGACACGTGTTTCGGGGTATTTACCCCTCATCAGCAGTGAATAGGCCATCTTCTTATCTTCTGGGGTTGCCGGTGGCTGCCAAATATTGCCAGGTCTAGTACCACACAGGCGCGCGGGTGCGGGGTCCCAGGCTCGTCAGCCCGCTTAAATATTTCAAAAAGGGGGTGGGGTCGCACACCACTCACTCACCAGCGGGATCGCCCCTAAGGACTATGGTCAGTGTAGTTTTGTATTCCGCAATGTATCTTTCTTCGCCATCCCTGGACACGTGTTTCGGGGTATTTACCCCTCATCAGCAGGGAATAGGCCATCTTCTTATCTTCTGGGGTTGCCGGTGGCTGCCAAATATTGCCAGGTCTAGTACCACACAGGCGCGCGGGTGCGGGGTCCCAGGCTCGTCAGCCCGCTTAAATATTTCAAAAAGGGGGTGGGGTCGCACACCACTCACTCACCAGCGGGATCGCCCCTAAGGACTATGGTCAGTGTAGTTTTGTATTCCGCGATGTATCTTTCTTCGCCATCCCTGGACACGTGTTTCGGGGTATTTACCCCTCATCAGCAGGGAATAGGCCATCTTCTTATCTTCTGGGGTTGCCGGTGGCTGCCAAATATTGCCAGGTCTACTACCACACAGGCGCGCGGGTGCGGGGTCCCAGGCTCGTCAGCCCGCTTAAATATTTCAAAAAGGGGGTGGGGTCGCACACCACTCACTCACCAGCGGGATCGCCCCTAAGGACTATGGTCAGTGTAGTTTTGTATTCCGCGATGTATCTTTCTTCGCCATCCCTGGACACGTGTTTCGGGGTATTTACCCCTCATCAGCAGGGAATAGGCCATCTTCTTATCTTCTGGGGTTGCCGGTGGCTGCCAAATATTGCCAGGTCTAGTACCACACAGGCGCGCGGGTGCGGGGTCCCAGGCTCGTCAGCCCGCTTAAATATTTCAAAAAGGGGGTGGGGTCGCACACCACTCACTCACCAGCGGGATCGCCCCTAAGGACTATGGTCAGTGTAGTTTTGTATTCCGCGATGTATCTTTCTTCGCCATCCCTGGACACGTGTTTCGGGGTATTTACCCCTCATCAGCAGGGAATAGGCCATCTTCTTATCTTCTGGGGTTGCCGGTGGCTGCCAAATATTGCCAGGTCTAGTACCACACAGGCGCGCGGGTGCGGGGTCCCAGGCTCGTCAGCCCGCTTAAATATTTCAAAAAGGGGGTGGGGTCGCACACCACTCACTCACCAGCGGGATCGCCCCTAAGGACTATGGTCAGTGTAGTTTTGTATTCCGCGATGTATCTTTCTTCGCCATCCCTGGACACGTGTTTCGGGGTATTTACCCCTCATCAGCAGGGAATAGGCCATCTTCTTATCTTCTGGGGTTGCCGGTGGCTGCCAAATATTGCCAGGTCTAGTACCACACAGGCGCGCGGGTGCGGGGTCCCAGGCTCGTCAGCCCGCTTAAATATTTCAAAAAGGGGGTGGGGTCGCACACCACTCACTCACCAGCGGGATCGCCCCTAAGGACTATGGTCAGTGTAGTTTTGTATTCCGCGATGTATCTTTCTTCGCCATCCCTGGACACGTGTTTCGGGGTATTTACCCCTCATCAGCAGGGAATAGGCCATCTTCTTATCTTCTGGGGTTGCCGGTGGCTGCCAAATATTGCCAGGTCTAGTACCACACAGGCGCGCGGGTGCGGGGTCCCAGGCTCGTCAGCCCGCTTAAATATTTCAAAAAGGGGGTGGGGTCGCACACCACTCACTCACCAGCGGGATCGCCCCTAAGGACTATGGTCAGTGTAGTTTTGTATTCCGCGATGTATCTTTCTTCGCCATCCCTGGACACGTGTTTCGGGGTATTTACCCCTCATCAGCAGGGAATAGGCCATCTTCTTATCTTCTGGGGTTGCCGGTGGCTGCCAAATATTGCCAGGTCTAGTACCACACAGGCGCGCGGGTGCGGGGTCCCAGGCTCGTCAGCCCGCTTAAATATTTCAAAAAGGGGGTGGGGTCGCACACCACTCACTCACCAGCGGGATCGCCCCTAAGGACTATGGTCAGTGTAGTTTTGTATTCCGCGATGTATCTTTCTTCGCCATCCCTGGACACGTGTTTCGGGGTATTTACCCCTCATCAGCAGGGAATAGGCCATCTTCTTATCTTCTGGGGTTGCCGGTGGCTGCCAAATATTGCCAGGTCTAGTACCACATAGGCGCGCGGGTGCGGGGTCCCAGGCTCGTCAGCCCGCTTAAATATTTCAAAAAGGGGGTGGGGTCGCACACCACTCACTCACCAGCGGGATCGCCCCTAAGGACTATGGTCAGTGTAGTTTTGTATTCCGCGATGTATCTTTCTTCGCCATCCCTGGACACGTGTTTCGGGGTATTTACCCCTCATCAGCAGGGAATAGGCCATCTTCTTATCTTCTGGGGTTGCCGGTGGCTGCCAAATATTGCCAGGTCTAGTACCACACAGGCCCGCAGATGCGGGGTCCCAGGCTCGTCAGCCCGCTTAAATATTTCAAAAAGGGGGTGGGGTCGCACACCACTCACTCACCAGCGGGATCGCCCCTAAGGACTATGGTCAGTGTAGTTTTGTATTCCGCGATGTATCTTTCTTCGCCATCCCTCGACACGTGTTTCGGGGTATTTACCCCTCATCAGCAGGGAATAGGCCATCTTCTTATCTTCTGGGGTTGCCGGTGGCTGCCAAATATTGCCAGGTCTAGTACCACACAGGCGCGCAGGTGCGGGGTCCCAGGCTCGTCAGCCCGCTTAAATATTTCAAAAAGGGGGTGGGGTCGCACACCACTCACTCACCAGCGGGATCGCCCCTAAGGACTATGGTCAGTGTAGTTTTGTATTCCGCGATGTATCTTTCTTCGCCATCCCTGGACACGTGTTTCGGGGTATTTACCCCTCATCAGCAGGGAATAGGCCATCTTCTTATCTTCTGGGGTTGCCGGTGGCTGCCAAATATTGCCAGGTCTAGTACCACACAGGCGCGCGGATGCGGGGTCCCAGGCTCGTCAGCCCACTTAAATATTTCAAAAAGGGGGTGGGGTCGCACACCACTCACTCACCAGCGGGATCGCCCCTAAGGACTATGGTCAGTGTAGTTTTGTATTCCGCGATGTATCTTTCTTCGCCATCCCTGGACACGTGTTTCGGGGTATTTACCCCTCATCAGCAGGGAATAGGCCATCTTCTTATCTTCTGGGGTTGCCGGTGGCTGCCAAATATTGCCAGGTCTAGGACCACACAGGCGCGCAGGTGCGGGGTCCCAGGCTCGTCAGCCCGCTTAAATATTTCAAAAAGGGGGTGGGGTCGCACACCACTCACTCACCAGCGGGATCGCCCCTAAGGACTATGGTCAGTGTAGTTTTGTATTCCGCGATGTATCTTTCTTCGCCATCCCTGGACACGTGTTTCGGGGTATTTACCCCTCATCAGCAGGGAATAGGCCATCTTCTTATCTTCTGGGGGTGCCGGTGGCTGCCAAATATTGCCAGGTCTAGTACCACACAGGCGCGCGGGTGCGGGGTCCCAGGCTCGTCAGCCCGCTTAAATATTTCAAAAAGGGGGTGGGGTCGCACACCACTCACTCACCAGCGGGATCGCCCCTAAGGACTATGGTCAGTGTAGTTTTGTATTCCGCGTAGTATCTTTCTTCGCCATCTCTGGACACGTGTTTCGGGGTATTTACCCCTCATCAGCAGGGAATAGGCCATCTTCTTATCTTCTGGGGTTGCCGGTGGCTGCCAAATATTGCCAGGTCTAGTACCACACAGGCGCGCGGGTGCGGGGTCCCCAGGCTCGTCAGCCCGCTTAAATATTTCAAAAAGGGGTTGGGGTCGCACACCACTCACTCACCAGCGGGATCGCCCCTAAGGACTATGGTCAGTGTAGTTTTGTATTGCGCGATGTATCTTTCTTCGCCATCCCTGGACACGTGTTTCGGGGTATTTACCCCTCATCAGCAGGGAATAGGCCATCTTCTTATCTTCTGGGGTTGCCGGTGGCTGCCAAATATTGCCAGGTCTAGTACCACACAGGCGCGCGGGTGCGGGGTCCCAGGCTCGTCAGCCCGCTTAAATATTTCAAAAAGGGGGTGGGGTCGCACACCACTCACTCACCAGCGGGATCGCCCCTAAGGACTATGGTCAGTGTAGTTTTGTATTCCGCGATGTATCTTTCTTCGCCATCCCTGGACACGTGTTTCGGGGTATTTTCCCCTCATCAGCAGGGAATAGGCCATCTTCTTATCTTCTGGGGTTGCCGGTGGCTGCCAAATATTGCCAGGTCTAGTACCACACAGGCGCGCGGGTGCGGGGTCCCAGGCTCGTCAGCCCGCTTAAATATTTCAAAAAGGGGGTGGGGTCGCACACCACTCACTCACCAGCGGGATCGCCCCTAAGGACTATGGTCAGTGTAGTTTTGTATTCCGCGATGTATCTTTCTTCGCCATCCCTGGACACGTGTTTCGGGGTATTTACCCCTCATCAGCAGTGAATAGGCCATCTTCTTATCTTCTGGGGTTGCCGGTGGCTGCCAAATATTGCCAGGTCTAGTACCACACAGGCGCGCGGGTGCGGGGTCCCAGGCTCGTCAGCCCGCTTAAATATTTCAAAAAGGGGGTGGGGTCGCACACCACTCACTCACCAGCGGGATCGCCCCTAAGGACTATGGTCAGTGTAGTTTTGTATTCCGCAATGTATCTTTCTTCGCCATCCCTGGACACGTGTTTCGGGGTATTTACCCCTCATCAGCAGGGAATAGGCCATCTTCTTATCTTCTGGGGTTTGCCGGTGGCTGCCAAATATTGCCAGGTCTAGTACCACACAGGCGCGCGGGTGCGGGGTCCCAGGCTCGTCAGCCCGCTTAAATATTTTAAAAAGGGGGTGGGGTCGCACACCACTCACTCACCAGCGGGATCGCCCCTAAGGACTATGGTCAGTGTAGTTTTGTATTCCGCGATGTATCTTTCTTCGCCATCCCTGGACACGTGTTTCGGGGTATTTACCCCTCATCAGCAGTGAATAGGCCATCTTCTCATCTTCTGGGGTTGCCGGTGGCTGCCAAATATTGCCAGGTCTAGTACCACACAGGCGCGCGGGTGCGGGGTCCCAGGCTCATCAGCCCGCTTAAATATTTCAAAAAGGGGGTGGGGTCGCACACCACTCACTCACCAGCGGGATCGCCCCTAAGGACTATGGTCAGTGTAGTTTTGTATTCCGCGATGTATCTTTCTTCGCCATCCCTGGACACGTGTTTCGGGGTATTTACCCCTCATCAGCAGGGAATAGGCCATCTTCTTATCTTCTGGGGTTGCCGGTGGCTGCCAAATATTGCCAGGTCTAGTACCACACAGGCGCGCGGGTGCGGGGTCCCAGGCTCGTCAGCCCGCTTAAATATTTCAAAAAGGGGGTGGGGTCGCACACCACTCACTCACCAGCGGGATCGCCCCTAAGGACTATGGTCAGTGTAGTTTTGTATTCCGCGATGTATCTTTCTTCGCCATCCCTGGACACGTGTTTCGGGGTATTTACCCCTCATCAGCAGGGAATAGGCCATCTTCTTATCTTCTGGGGTTGCCGGTGGCTGCCAAATATTGCCAGGTCTAGTACCACACAGGCGCGCGGGTGCGGGGTCCCAGGCTCGTCAGCCCGCTTAAATATTTCAAAAAGGGAGTGGGGTCGCACACCACTCACTTACCAGCGGGATCGCCCCTAAGGACTATGGTCAGTGTAGTTTTGTATTCCGCGATGTATCTTTCTTCGCCATCCCTGGACACGTGTTTCGGGGTATTTACCCCTCATCAGCAGGGAATAGGCCATCTTCTTATCTTCTGGGGTTGCCAGTGGCTGCCAAATATTGCCAGGTCTAGTACCACATAGGCGCGCGGGTGCGGGGTCCCAGGCTCGTCAGCCCGCTTAAATATTTCAAAAAGGGGGTGGGGTCGCACACCACTCACTCACCAGCGGGATCGCCCCTAAGGACTATGGTCAGTGTAGTTTTGTATTCCGCGATGTATCTTTCTTCGCCATCCCTGGACACGTGTTTCGGGGTATTTACCCCTCATCAGCAGGGAATAGGCCAGCTTCTTATCTTCTGGGGTTGCCGGTGGCTGCCAAATATTGCCAGGTCTAGTACCACACAGGCGCGCGGGTGCGGGGTCCCAGGCTCGTCAGCCCGCTTAAATATTTCAAAAAGGGGGTGGGGTCGCACACCACTCACTCACCAGCGGGATCGCCCCTAAGGACTATGGTCAGTGTAGTTTTGTATTCCGCGATGTATCTTTCTTCGCCATCCCTGGACACGTGTTTCGGGGTATTTACCCCTCATCAGCAGGGAATAGGCCATCTTCTTGTCTTCTGGGGTTGCCGGTGGCTGCCAAATATTGCCAGGTCTAGTACCACACAGGCGCGCAGATGCGGGGTCCCAGGCTCGTCAGCCCGCTTAAATATTTCAAAAAGGGGGTGGGGTCGCACACCACTCACTCACCAGCGGGATCGCCCCTAAGGACTATGGTCAGTGTAGTTTTGTATTCCGCGATGTATCTTTCTTCGCCATCCCTGGACACGTGTTTCGGGGTATTTACCCCTCATCAGCAGGGAATAGGCCATCTTCTTATCTTCTGGGGTTGCCGGTGGCTGCCAAATATTGCCAGGTCTAGTACCACACAGGCGCGCAGGTGCGGGGTCCCAGGCTCGTCAGCCCGCTTAAATATTTCAAAAAGGGGGTGGGGTCGCACACCACTCACTCACCAGCGGGATCGCCCCTAAGGACTATGGTCAGTGTAGTTTTGTATTCCGCGATGTATCTTTCTTCGCCATCCCTGGACACGTGTTTCGGGGTATTTACCCCTCATCAGCAGGGAAAAGGCCATCTTCTTATCTTCTGGGCTTGCCGGTGGCTGCCAAATATTGCCAGGTCTATTACCACACAGGCGTGCGGATGCGGGGTCCCAGGCTCGTCAGCCCGCTTAAATATTTCAAAAAGGGGGTGGGGTCGCACACCACTCACTCACCAGCGGGATCGCCCCTAAGGACTATGGTCAGTGTAGTTTTGTATTCCGCGATGTATCTTTCTTCGCCATCCCTGGACACGTGTTTCGGGGTATTTACCCCTCATCAGCAGGGAATAGGCCATCTTCTTATCTTCTGGGGTTGCCGGTGGCTGCCAAATATTGCCAGGTCTAGTACCACACAGGCGCGCAGGTGCGGGGTCCCAGGCTCGTCAGCCCGCTTAAATATTTCAAAAAGGGGGTGGGGTCGCACACCACTCACTCACCAGCGGGATCGCCCCTAAGGACTATGGTCAGTGTAGTTTTGTATTCCGCGATGTATCTTTCTTCGCCATCCCTGGACACGTGTTTCGGGGTATTTACCCCTCATCAGCAGGGAATAGGCCATCTTCTTATCTTCTGGGGTTGCCGGTGGCTGCCAAATATTGCCAGGTCTAGTACCACACAGGCGCGCGGGTGCGGGATCCCAGGCTCGTCAGCCCGCTTAAATATTTCAAAAAGGGGGTGGGGTCGCACACCACTCACTCACCAGCGGGATCGCCCCTAAGGACTATGGTCAGTGTAGTTTTGTATTCCGCGATGTATCTTTCTTCGCCATCCCTGGACACGTGTTTCGGGGGTATTTACCCCTCATCAGCAGTGAATAGGCCATCTTCTTATCTTCTGGGGTTGCCGGTGGCTGCCAAATATTGCCAGGTCTAGTACCACATAGGCGCGCGGGTGCGGGGTCCCAGGCTCGTCAGCCCGCCTAAATATTTCAAAAAGGGGGTGGGGTCGCACACCACTCACTCACCAGCGGGATCGCCCCTAAGGACTATGGTCAGTGTAGTTTTGTATTCCGCAATGTATCTTTCTTCGCCATCCCTGGACACGTGTTTCGGGGTATTTACCCCTCATCAGCAGGGAATAGGCCATCTTCTTATCTTCTGGGGTTGCCGGTGGCTGCCAAATATTGCCAGGTCTAGTACCACACAGGCGCGCGGGTGCGGGGTCCCAGGCTCGTCAGCACGCTTAAATATTTCAAAAAGGGGGTGGGGTCGCACACCACTCACTCACCAGCGGGATCGCCCCTAAGGACTATGGTCAGTGTAGTTTTGTATTCCGCGATGTATCTTTCTTCGCCATCCCTGGACACGTGTTTCGGGGTATTTACCCCTCATCAGCAGGGAATAGGCCATCTTCTTATCTTCTGGGGTTGCCGGTGGCTGGCAAATATTGCCAGGTCTAGTACCACACAGGCGCGCGGGTGCGGGGTCCCAGGCTCGTCAGCCCGCTTAAATATTTCAAAAAGGGGGTGGGGTCGCACACCACTCACTCACCAGCGGGATCGCCCCTAAGGACTATGGTCAGTGTAGTTTTGTATTCCGCGATGTATCTTTCTTCGCCATCCCTGGACACGTGTTTCGGGGTATTTACCCCTCATCAGCAGGGAATAGGCCATCTTCTTATCTTCTGGGGTTGCCGGTGGCTGGCAAATATTGCCAGGTCTAGTACCACACAGGCGCGCGGGTGCGGGGTCCCAGGCTCGTCAGCCCGCTTAAATATTTCAAAAAGGGGGTGGGGTCGCACACCACTCACTCACCAGCGGGATCGCCCCTAAGGACTATGGTCAGTGTAGTTTTGTATTCCGCGATGTATCTTTCTTGGCCATCCCTGGACACGTGTTTCGGGGTATTTACCCCTCATCAGCAGGGAATAGGCCATCTTCTTATCTTCTGGGGTTGCCAGTGGCTGCCAAATATTGCCAGGTCTAGTACCACACAGGCGCGCGGGTGCGGGGTCCCAGGCTCGTCAGCCCGCTTAAATATTTCAAAAAGGGAGTGGGGTCGCACACCACTCACTCACCAGCGGGATCGCCCCTAAGGACTATGGTCAGTGTAGTTTTGTATTCCGCGATGTATCTTTCTTCGCCATCCCTGGACACGTGTTTCGGGGTATTTACCCCTCATCAGCAGGGAATAGGCCATCTTCTTATCTTGTGGGGTTGCCAGTGGCTGCCAAATATTGCCAGGTCTAGTACCACATAGGTGCGCGGGTGCTGGGTCCCAGGCTCGTCAGCCCGCTTAAATATTTCAAAAAGGGGGTGGGGTCGCACACCACTCACTCACCAGCGGGATCGCCCCTAAGGACTATGATCAGTGTAGTTTTGTATTCCGCGATGTATCTTTCTTCGCCATCCCTGGACACGTGTTTCGGGGTATTTACCCTTCATCAGCAGGGAATAGGCCATCTTCTTATCTTCTGGGGTTGCCGGTGGCTGCCAAATATTGCCAGGTCTAGTACCACACAGGCGCGCGGGTGCGGGGTCCCAGGCTCGTCAGCCCGCTTAAATATTTCAAAAAGGGGGTGGGGTCGCACACCACTCACTCACCAGCGGGATCGCCCCTAAGGACTATGGTCAGTGTAGTTTTGTATTCCGCGATGTATCTTTCTTCGCCATCCCTGGACACGTGTTTCGGGGTATTTACCCCTCATCAGCAGGGAATAGGCCATCTTCTTATCTTCTGGGGTTGCCGGTGGCTGCCAAATATTGCCAGGTCTAGTACCACACAGGCGCGCGGATGCGGGGTCCCAGGCTCGTCAGCCCGCTTAAATATTTCAAAAAGGGGGTGGGGTCGCACACCACTCACTCACCAGCGGGATCGCCCCTAAGGACTATGGTCAGTGTAGTTTTGTATTCCGCGATGTATCTTTCTTCGCCATCCCTGGACACGTGTTTCGGGGTATTTACCCCTCATCAGCAGGGAATAGGCCATCTTCTTATCTTCTGGGGTTGCCGGTGGCTGCCAAATATTGCCAGGTCTAGTACCACACAGGCGCGCAGGTGCGGGGTCCCAGGCTCGTCAGCCCGCTTAAATATTTCAAAAAGGGGGTGGGGTCGCACACCACTCACTCACCAGCGGGATCGCCCCTAAGGACTATGGTCAGTGTAGTTTTGTATTCCGCGATGTATCTTTCTTCGCCATCCCTGGACACGTGTTTCGGGGTATTTACCCCTCATCAGCAGGGAATAGGCCATCTTCTTATCTTCTGGGGGTGCCGGTGGCTGCCAAATATTGCCAGGTCTAGTACCACACAGGCGCGCGGGTGCGGGGTCCCAGGCTCGTCAGCCCGCTTAAATATTTCAAAAAGGGGGTGGGGTCGCACACCACTCACTCACCAGCGGGATCGCCCCTAAGGACTATGGTCAGTGTAGTTTTGTATTCCGCGATGTATCTTTCTTCGCCATCCCTGGACACGTGTTTCGGGGTATTTACCCCTCATCAGCAGGGAATAGGCCATCTTCTTATCTTCTGGGGTTGCCGGTGGCTGCCAAATATTGCCAGGTCTAGTACCACACAGGCGCGCGGGTGCGGGGTCCCAGGCTCGTCAGCCCGCTTAAATATTTCAAAAAGGGGGTGGGGTCGCACACCACTCACTCACCAGCGGGATCGCCCCTAAGGACTATGGTCAGTGTAGTTTTGTATTCCGCAATGTATCTTTCTTCGCCATCCCTGGACACGTGTTTCGGGGTATTTACCCCTCATCAGCAGGGAATAGGCCATCTTCTTATCTTCTGGGGTTGCCGGTGGCTGCCAAATATTGCCAGGTCTAGTACCACACAGGCGCGCGGGTGCGGGGTCCCAGGCTCGTCAGCCCGCTTAAATATTTCAAAAAGGGGGTGGGGTCGCACACCACTCACTCACCAGCGGGATCGCCCCTAAGGACTATGGTCAGTGTAGTTTTGTATTCCGCGATGTATCTTTCTTCGCCATCCCTGGACACGTGTTTCGGGGTATTTACCCCTCATCAGCAGGGAATAGGCCATCTTCTTATCTTCTGGGGTTGCCGGTGGCTGCCAAATATTGCCAGGTCTAGTACCACACAGGCGCGCGGGTGCGGGGTCCCAGGCTCGTCAGCCCGCTTAAATATTTCAAAAAGGGGGTGGGGTCGCACACCACTCACTCACCAGCGGGATCGCCCCTAAGGACTATGGTCAGTGTAGTTTTGTATTCCGCGATGTATCTTTCTTCGCCATCCCTGGACACGTGTTTCGGGGTATTTACCCCTCATCAGCAGTGAATAGGCCATCTTCTTATCTTCTGGGGTTGCCGGTGGCTGCCAAATATTGCCAGGTCTAGTACCACACAGGCGCGCGGGTGCGGGGTCCCAGGCTCGTCAGCCCGCTTAAATATTTCAAAAAGGGGGTGGGGTCGCACACCACTCACTCACCAGCGGGATCGCCCCTAAGGACTATGGTCAGTGTAGTTTTGTATTCCGCAATGTATCTTTCTTCGCCATCCCTGGACACGTGTTTCGGGGTATTTACCCCTCATCAGCAGGGAATAGGCCATCTTCTTATCTTCTGGGGTTGCCGGTGGCTGCCAAATATTGCCAGGTCTAGTACCACACAGGCGCGGGGGTGCGGGGTCCCAGGCTCGTCAGCCCGCTTAAATATTTCAAAAAGGGGGTGGGGTCGCACACCACTCACTCACCAGCGGGATCGCCCCTAAGGACTATGGTCAGTGTAGTTTTGTATTCCGCGATGTATCTTTCTTCGCCATCCCTGGACACGTGTTTCGGGGTATTTACCCCTCATCAGCAGGGAATAGGCCATCTTCTTATCTTCTGGGGTTGCCGGTGGCTGCCAAATATTGCCAGTTCTAGTACCACACAGGCGCGCGGGTGCGGGGTCCCAGGCTCGTCAGCCCGCTTAAATATTTCAAAAAGGGGGTGGGGTCGCACACCACTCACTCACCAGCGGGATCGCCCCTAAGGACTATGGTCAGTGTAGTTTTGTATTCCGCGATGTATCTTTCTTCGCCATCCCTGGACACGTGTTTCGGGGTATTTACCCCTCATCAGCAGGGAATAGGCCATCTTCTTATCTTCTGGGGTTGCCGGTGGCTGCCAAATATTGCCAGGTCTAGTACCACACAGGCGCGCGGGTGCGGGGTCCCAGGCTCGTCAGCCCGCTTAAATATTTCAAAAAGGGGGTGGGGTCGCACACCACTCACTCACCAGCGGGATCGCCCCTAAGGACTATGGTCAGTGTAGTTTTGTATTCCGCGATGTATCTTTCTTCGCCATCCCTGGACACGTGTTTCGGGGTATTTACCCCTCATCAGCAGGGAATAGGCCATCTTCTTATCTTCTGGGGTTGCCGGTGGCTGCCAAATATTGCCAGGTCTAGTACCACACAGGCGCGCGGGTGCGGGGTCCCAGGCTCGTCAGCCCGCTTAAATATTTCAAAAAGGGAGTGGGGTCGCACACCACTCACTCACCAGCGGGATCGCCCCTAAGGACTATGGTCAGTGTAGTTTTGTATTCCGCGATGTATCTTTCTTCGCCATCCCTGGACACGTGTTTCGGGGTATTTACCCCTCATCAGCAGGGAATAGGCCATCTTCTTATCTTCTGGGGTTGCCAGTGGCTGCCAAATATTGCCAGGTCTAGTACCACATAGGCGCGCGGGTGCGGGGTCCCAGGCTCGTCAGCCCGCTTAAATATTTCAAAAAGGGGGTGGGGTCGCACACCACTCACTCACCAGCGGGATCGCCCCTAAGGACTATGGTCAGTGTAGTTTTGTATTCCGCGATGTATCTTTCTTCGTCATCCCTGGACATGTGTTTCGGGGTATTTACCCCTCATCAGCAGGGAATAGGCCATCTTCTTATCTTCTGGGGTTGCCGGTGGCTGCCAAATATTGCCAGGTCTAGTACCACACAGGCGCGCGGGTGCGGGGTCCCAGGCTCGTCAGCCCGCTTAAATATTTCAAAAAGGGGGTGGGGTCGCACACCACTCACTCACCAGCGGGATCGCCCCTAAGGACTATGGTCAGTGTAGTTTTGTATTCCGCGATGTATCTTTCTTCGCCATCCCTGGACACGTGTTACGGGGTATTTACCCCTCATCAGCAGGGAATAGGCCATCTTCTTATCTTCTGGGGTTGCCGGTGGCTGCCAAATATTGCCAGGTCTAGTACCACACAGGCGCGCGGGTGCGGGGTCCCAGGCTCGTCAGCCCTCTTAAATATTTCAAAAAGGGGGTGGGGTCGCACACCACTCACTCACCAGCGGGATCGCCCCTAAGGACTATGGTCAGTGTAGTTTTGTATTCCGCGATGTATCTTTCTTCGCCATCCCTGGACACGTGTTTCGGGGTATTTACCCCTCATCAGCAGGGAATAGGCCATCTTCTTATCTTCTGGGGTTGCCGGTGGCTGCCAAATATTGCCAGGTTTAGTACCACACAGGCGCGCGGGTGCGGGGCCCCAGGCTCGTCAGCCCGCTTAAATATTTCAAAAAAGGGGTGGGGTCGCACACCACTCACTCACCAGCGGGATCGCCCCTAAGGACTATGGTCAGTGTAGTTTTGTATTCCGCGATGTATCTTTCTTCGCCATCCCTGGACACGTGTTTCGGGGTATTTACCCCTCATCAGCAGGGAATAGGCCATCTTCTTATCTTCTGGGGTTGCCGGTGGCTGCCAAATATTGCCAGGTCTAGTACCACACAGGCGCGTGGGTGCGGGGTCCCAGGCTCGTCAGCCCGCTTAAATATTTCAAAAAGGGGGTGGGGTCGCACACCACTCACTCACCAGCGGGATCGCCCCTAAGGACTATGGTCAGTGTAGTTTTGTATTCCGCGATGTATCTTTCTTCGCCATCCCTGGACACGTGTTTCGGGGTATTTACCCCTCATCAGCAGGGAATAGGCCATCTTCTTATCTTCTGGGGTTGCCGGTGGCTGCCAAATATTGCCAGGTCTAGTACTACACAGGCGCGCGGGTGCGGGGTCCCAGGCTCGTCAGCCCGCTTAAATATTTCAAAAAGGGGGTGGGGTCGCACACCACTCACTCACCAGCGGGATCGCCCCTAAGGACTATGGTCAGTGTAGTTTTGTATTCCGCGATGTATCTTTCTTCGCCATCCCTGGACACGTGTTTCGGGGTATTTACCCCTCATCAGCAGGGAATAGGCCATCTTCTTATCTTCTGGGGTTGCCGGTGGCTGCCAAATATTGCCAGGTCTAGTCCCACATAGGTGCGCGGGTGCGGGGTCCCAGGCTCGTCAGCCCGCTTAAATATTTCAAAAAGGGGGTGGGGTCGCACACCACTCACTCACCAGCGGGATCGCCCCTAAGGACTATGGTCAGTGTAGTTTTGTATTCCGCGATGTATCTTTCTTCGCCATCCCTGGACACGTGTTTCGGGGTATTTACCCCTCATCAGCAGGGAATAGGCCATCTTCTTATCTTCTGGGGTTGCCGGTGGCTGCCAAATATTGCCAGGTCTAGTACCACACAGGCGCGCAGATGCGGGGTCCCAGGCTCGTCAGCCCGCTTAAATATTTCAAAAAGGGGGTGGGGTCGCACACCACTCACTCACCAGCGGGATCGCCCCTAAGGACTATGGTCAGTGTAGTTTTGTATTCCGCGATGTATCTTTCTTCGCCATCCCTGGACACGTGTTTCGGGGTCTTTACCCCTCATCAGCAGGGAATAGGCCATCTTCTTATCTTCTGGGGTTGCTGCCAAATATTGCCAGGTCTAGTACCACACAGGCGCGCAGGTGCGGGGTCCCAGGCTCGTCAGCCCGCTTAAATATTTCAAAAAGGGGGTGGGGTCGCACACCACTCACTCACCAGCGGGATCGCCCCTAAGGACTATGGTCAGTGTAGTTTTGTATTCCGCGATGTATCTTTCTTCGCCATCCCTGGACACGTGTTTCGGGGTATTTACCCCTCATCAGCAGGGAATAGGCCATCTTCTTATCTTCTGGGCTTGCCGGTGGCTGCCAAATATTGCCAGGTCTATTACCACACAGGCGTGCGGATGCGGGGTCCCAGGCTCGTCAGCCCGCTTAAATATTTCAAAAAGGGGGTGGGGTCGCACACCACTCACTCACCAGCGGGATCGCCCCTAAGGACTATGGTCAGTGTAGTTTTGTATTCCGCGATGTATCTTTCTTCGCCATCCCTGGACACGTGTTTCGGTGTATTTACCCCTCATCAGCAGGGAATAGGCCATCTTCTTATCTTCTGGGGTTGCCGGTGGCTGCCAAATATTGCCAGGTCTAGTACCACACAGGCGCGCGGGTGCGGGATCCCAGGCTCGTCAGCCCGCTTAAATATTTCAAAAAGGGGGTGGGGTCGCACACCACTCACTCACCAGCGGGATCGCCCCTAAGGACTATGGTCAGTGTAGTTTTGTATTCCGCGATGTATCTTTCTTCGCCATCCCTGGACACGTGTTTCGGGGGTATTTACCCCTCATCAGCAGTGAATAGGCCATCTTATCTTCTGGGGTTGCCGGTGGCTGCCAAATATTGCCAGGTCTAGTACCACATAGGCGCGCGGGTGCGGGGTCCCAGGCTCGTCAGCCCGCCTAAATATTTCAAAAAGGGGGTGGGGTCGCACACCACTCACTCACCAGCGGGATCGCCCCTAAGGACTATGGTCAGTGTAGTTTTGTATTCCGCAATGTATCTTTCTTCGCCATCCCTGGACACGTGTTTCGGGGTATTTACCCCTCATCAGCAGGGAATAGGCCATCTTCTTATCTTCTGGGGTTGCCGGTGGCTGCCAAATATTGCCAGGTCTAGTACCACACAGGCGCGCGGGTGCGGGGTCCCAGGCTCGTCAGCCCGCTTAAATATTTCAAAAAGGGGGTGGGGTCGCACACCACTCACTCACCAGCGGGATCGCCCCTAAGGACTATGGTCAGTGTAGTTTTGTATTCCGCGATGTATCTTTCTTCGCCATCCCTGGACACGTGTTTCGGGGTATTTACCCCTCATCAGCAGGGAATAGGCCATCTTCTTATCTTCTGGGGTTGCCGGTGGCTGGCAAATATTGCCAGGTCTAGTACCACACAGGCGCGCGGGTGCGGGGTCCCAGGCTCGTCAGCCCGCTTAAATATTTCAAAAAGGGGGTGGGGTCGCACACCACTCACTCACCAGCGGGATCGCCCCTAAGGACTATGGTCAGTGTAGTTTTGTATTCCGCGATGTATCTTTCTTCGCCATCCCTGGACACGTGTTTCGGGGTATTTACCCCTCATCAGCAGGGAATAGGCCATCTTCTTATCTTCTGGGGTTGCCGGTGGCTGCCAAATATTGCCAGGTCTAGTACCACACAGGCGCGCGGGTGCGGGGTCCCAGGCTCGTCAGCCCGCTTAAATATTTCAAAAAGGGGGTGGGGTCGCACACCACTCACTCACCAGCGGGATCGCCCCTAAGGACTATGGTCAGTGTAGTTTTGTATTCCGCGATGTATCTTTCTTCGCCATCCCTGGACACGTGTTTCGGGGTATTTACCCCTCATCAGCAGGGAATAGGCCATCTTCTTATCTTCTGGGGTTGCCGGTGGCTGCCAAATATTGCCAGGTCTAGTACCACACAGGCGCGCGGGTGCGGGGTCCCAGGCTCGTCAGCCCGCTTAAATATTTCAAAAAGGGAGTGGGGTCGCACACCACTCACTCACCAGCGGGATCGCCCCTAAGGACTATGGTCAGTGTAGTTTTGTATTCCGCGATGTATCTTTCTTCGCCATCCCTGGACACGTGTTTCGGGGTATTTACCCCTCATCAGCAGGGAATAGGCCATCTTCTTATCTTGTGGGGTTGCCAGTGGCTGCCAAATATTGCCAGGTCTAGTACCACATAGGTGCGCGGGTGCTGGGTCCCAGGCTCGTCAGCCCGCTTAAATATTTCAAAAAGGGGGTGGGGTCGCACACCACTCACTCACCAGCGGGATCGCCCCTAAGGACTATGATCAGTGTAGTTTTGTATTCCGCGATGTATCTTTCTTCGCCATCCCTGGACACGTGTTTCGGGGTATTTACCCCTCATCAGCAGGGAATAGGCCATCTTCTTATCTTCTGGGGTTGCCGGTGGCTGCCAAATATTGCCAGGTCTAGTACCACACAGGCGCGCGGGTGCGGGGTCCCAGGCTCGTCAGCCCGCTTAAATATTTCAAAAAGGGGGTGGGGTCGCACACCACTCACTCACCAGCGGGATCGCCCCTAAGGACTATGGTCAGTGTAGTTTTGTATTCCGCGATGTATCTTTCTTCGCCATCCCTGGACACGTGTTTCGGGGTATTTACCCCTCATCAGCAGGGAATAGGCCATCTTCTTATCTTCTGGGGTTGCCGGTGGCTGCCAAATATTGCCAGGTCTAGTACCACACAGGCGCGCGGATGCGGGGTCCCAGGCTCGTCAGCCCGCTTAAATATTTCAAAAAGGGGGTGGGGTCGCACACCACTCACTCACCAGCGGGATCGCCCCTAAGGACTATGGTCAGTGTAGTTTTGTATTCCGCGATGTATCTTTCTTCGCCATCCCTGGACACGTGTTTCGGGGTATTTACCCCTCATCAGCAGGGAATAGGCCATCTTCTTATCTTCTGGGGTTGCCGGTGGCTGCCAAATATTGCCAGGTCTAGTACCACACAGGCGCGCAGGTGCGGGGTCCCAGGCTCGTCAGCCCGCTTAAATATTTCAAAAAGGGGGTGGGGTCGCACACCACTCACTCACCAGCGGGATCGCCCCTAAGGACTATGGTCAGTGTAGTTTTGTATTCCGCGATGTATCTTTCTTCGCCGTCCCTGGACACGTGTTTCGGGGTATTTACCCCTCATCAGCAGGGAATAGGCCATCTTCTTATCTTCTGGGGGTGCCGGTGGCTGCCAAATATTGCCAGGTCTAGTACCACACAGGCGCGCGGGTGCGGGGTCCCAGGCTCGTCAGCCCGCTTAAATATTTCAAAAAGGGGGTGGGGTCGCACACCACTCACTCACCAGCGGGATCGCCCCTAAGGACTATGGTCAGTGTAGTTTTGTATTCCGCGATGTATCTTTCTTCGCCATCCCTGGACACGTGTTTCGGGGTATTTACCCCTCATCAGCAGGGAATAGGCCATCTTCTTATCTTCTGGGGTTGCCGGTGGCTGCCAAATATTGCCAGGTCTAGTACCACACAGGCGCGCGGGTGCGGGGTCCCAGGCTCGTCAGCCCGCTTAAATATTTCAAAAAGGGGGTGGGGTCGCACACCACTCACTCACCAGCGGGATCGCCCCTAAGGACTATGGTCAGTGTAGTTTTGTATTCCGCGATGTATCTTTCTTCGCCATCCCTGGACACGTGTTTCGGGGTATTTACCCCTCATCAGCAGGGAATAGGCCATCTTCTTATCTTCTGGGGTTGCCGGTGGCTGCCAAATATTGCCAGGTCTAGTACCACACAGGCGCGCGGGTGCGGGGTCCCAGGCTCGTCAGCCCGCTTAAATATTTCAAAAAGGGGGTGGGGTCGCACACCACTCACTCACCAGCGGGATCGCCCCTAAGGACTATGGTCAGTGTAGTTTTGTATTCCGCGATGTATCTTTCTTCGCCATCCCTGGACACGTGTTTCGGGGTATTTACCCCTCATCAGCAGGGAATAGGCCATCTTCTTATCTTCTGGGGTTGCCGGTGGCTGCCAAATATTGCCAGGTCTAGTACCACACAGGCGCGCGGGTGCGGGGTCCCAGGCTCGTCAGCCCGCTTAAATATTTCAAAAAGGGGGTGGGGTCGCACACCACTCACTCACCAGCGGGATCGCCCCTAAGGACTATGGTCAGTGTAGTTTTGTATTCCGCGATGTATCTTTCTTCGCCATCCCTGGACACGTGTTTCGGGGTATTTACCCCTCATCAGCAGTGAATAGGCCATCTTCTTATCTTCTGGGGTTGCCGGTGGCTGCCAAATATTGCCAGGTCTAGTACCACACAGGCGCGCGGGTGCGGGGTCCCAGGCTCGTCAGCCCGCTTAAATATTTCAAAAAGGGGGTGGGGTCGCACACCACTCACTCACCAGCGGGATCGCCCCTAAGGACTATGGTCAGTGTAGTTTTGTATTCCGCAATGTATCTTTCTTCGCCATCCCTGGACACGTGTTTCGGGGTATTTACCCCTCATCAGCAGGGAATAGGCCATCTTCTTATCTTCTGGGGTTGCCGGTGGCTGCCAAATATTGCCAGGTCTAGTACCACACAGGCGCGCGGGTGCGGGGTCCCAGGCTCGTCAGCCCGCTTAAATATTTCAAAAAGGGGGTGGGGTCGCACACCACTCACTCACCAGCGGGATCGCCCCTAAGGACTATGGTCAGTGTAGTTTTGTATTCCGCGATGTATCTTTCTTCGCCATCCCTGGACACGTGTTTCGGGGTATTTACCCCTCATCAGCAGGGAATAGGCCATCTTCTTATCTTCTGGGGTTGCCGGTGGCTGCCAAATATTGCCAGTTCTAGTACCACACAGGCGCGCGGGTGCGGGGTCCCAGGCTCCTCAGCCCGCTTAAATATTTCAAAAAGGGGGTGGGGTCGCACACCACTCACTCACCAGCGGGATCGCCCCTAAGGACTATGGTCAGTGTAGTTTTGTATTCCGCGATGTATCTTTCTTCGCCATCCCTGGACACGTGTTTCGGGGTATTTACCCCTCATCAGCAGGGAATAGGCCATCTTCTTATCTTCTGGGGTTGCCGGTGGCTGCCAAATATTGCCAGGTCTAGTACCACACAGGCGCGCGGGTGCGGGGTCCCAGGCTCGTCAGCCCGCTTAAATATTTCAAAAAGGGGGTGGGGTCGCACACCACTCACTCACCAGCGGGATCGCCCCTAAGGACTATGGTCAGTGTAGTTTTGTATTCCGCGATGTATCTTTCTTCGCCATCCCTGGACACGTGTTTCGGGGTATTTACCCCTCATCAGCAGGGAATAGGCCATCTTCTTATCTTCTGGGGTTGCCGGTGGCTGCCAAATATTGCCAGGTCTAGTACCACACAGGCGCGCGGGTGCGGGGTCCCAGGCTCGTCAGCCCGCTTAAATATTTCAAAAAGGGAGTGGGGTCGCACACCACTCACTCACCAGCGGGATCGCCCCTAAGGACTATGGTCAGTGTAGTTTTGTATTCCGCGATGTATCTTTCTTCGCCATCCCTGGACACGTGTTTCGGGGTATTTACCCCTCATCAGCAGGGAATAGGCCATCTTCTTATCTTCTGGGGTTGCCAGTGGCTGCCAAATATTGCCAGGTCTAGTACCACATAGGCGCGCGGGTGCGGGGTCCCAGGCTCGTCAGCCCGCTTAAATATTTCAAAAAGGGGGTGGGGTCGCACACCACTCACTCACCAGCGGGATCGCCCCTAAGGACTATGGTCAGTGTAGTTTTGTATTCCGCGATGTATCTTTCTTCGCCATCCCTGGACATGTGTTTCGGGGTATTTACCCCTCATCAGCAGGGAATAGGCCATCTTCTTATCTTCTGGGGTTGCCGGTGGCTGCCAAATATTGCCAGGTCTAGTACCACACAGGCGCGCGGGTGCGGGGTCCCAGGCTCGTCAGCCCGCTTAAATATTTCAAAAAGGGGGTGGGGTCGCACACCACTCACTCACCAGCGGGATCGCCCCTAAGGACTATGGTCAGTGTAGTTTTGTATTCCGCGATGTATCTTTCTTCACCATCCCTGGACACGTGTTTCGGGGTATTTACCCCTCATCAGCAGGGAATAGGCCATCTTCTTATCTTCTGGGGTTGCCGGTGGCTGCCAAATATTGCCAGGTCTAGTACCACACAGGCGCGCGGGTGCGGGGTCCCAGGCTCGTCAGCCCTCTTAAATATTTCAAAAAGGGGGTGGGGTCGCACACCACTCACTCACCAGCGGGATCGCCCCTAAGGACTATGGTCAGTGTAGTTTTGTATTCCGCGATGTATCTTTCTTCGCCATCCCTGGACACGTGTTTCGGGGTATTTACCCCTCATCAGCAGGGAATAGGCCATCTTCTTATCTTCTGGGGTTGCCGGTGGCTGCCAAATATTGCCAGGTTTAGTACCACACAGGCGCGCGGGTGCGGGGCCCCAGGCTCGTCAGCCCGCTTAAATATTTCAAAAAAGGGGTGGGGTCGCACACCACTCACTCACCAGCGGGATCGCCCCTAAGGACTATGGTCAGTGTAGTTTTGTATTCCGCGATGTATCTTTCTTCGCCATCCCTGGACACGTGTTTCGGGGTATTTACCCCTCATCAGCAGGGAATAGGCCATCTTCTTATCTTCTGGGGTTGCCGGTGGCTGCCAAATATTGCCAGGTCTAGTACCACACAGGCGCGTGGGTGCGGGGTCCCAGGCTCGTCAGCCCGCTTAAATATTTCAAAAAGGGGGTGGGGTCGCACACCACTCACTCACCAGCGGGATCGCCCCTAAGGACTATGGTCAGTGTAGTTTTGTATTCCGCGATGTATCTTTCTTCGCCATCCCTGGACACGTGTTTCGGGGTATTTACCCCTCATCAGCAGGGAATAGGCCATCTTCTTATCTTCTGGGGTTGCCGGTGGCTGCCAAATATTGCCAGGTCTAGTACCACACAGGCGCGCGGGTGCGGGGTCCCAGGCTCGTCAGCCCGCTTAAATATTTCAAAAAGGGGGTGGGGTCGCACACCACTCACTCACCAGCGGGATCGCCCCTAAGGACTATGGTCAGTGTAGTTTTGTATTCCGCGATGTATCTTTCTTCGCCATCCCTGGACACGTGTTTCGGGGTATTTACCCCTCATCAGCAGGGAATAGGCCATCTTCTTATCTTCTGGGGTTGCCGGTGGCTGCCAAATATTGCCAGGTCTAGTCCCACATAGGTGCGCGGGTGCGGGGTCCCAGGCTCGTCAGCCCGCTTAAATATTTCAAAAAGGGGGTGGGGTCGCACACCACTCACTCACCAGCGGGATCGCCCCTAAGGACTATGGTCAGTGTAGTTTTGTATTCCGCGATGTATCTTTCTTCGCCATCCCTGGACACGTGTTTCGGGGTATTTACCCCTCATCAGCAGGGAATAGGCCATCTTCTTATCTTCTGGGGTTGCCGGTGGCTGCCAAATATTGCCAGGTCTAGTAACACACAGGCGCGCGGGTGAGGGGTCCCAGGCTCGTCAGCCCGCTTAAATATTTCAAAAAGGGGGTGGGGTCGCACACCACTCACTCACCAGCGGGATCGCCCCTAAGGACTATGGTCAGTGTAGTTTTGTATTCCGCGATGTATCTTTCTTCGCCATCCCTGGACACGTGTTTCGGGGTATTTACCCCTCATCAGCAGGGAATAGGCCATCTTCTTATCTTCTGGGGTTGCCGGTGCCTGCCAAATATTGCCAGGTCTAGTACCACACAGGCGCGCGGGTGCGGGGTCCCAGGCTCGTCAGCCCGCTTAAATATTTCAAAAAGGGGGTGGGGTCGCACACCACTCACTCACCAGCGGGATCGCCCCTAAGGACTATGGTCAGTGTAGTTTTGCATTCCGCGATGTATCTTTCTTCGCCATCCCTGGACACGTGTTTCGGGGTATTTACCCCTCATCAGCAGGGAATAGGCCATCTTCTTATCTTCTGGGGTTGCCGGTGGCTGCCAAATATTGCCAGGTCTAGTACCACACAGGCGCGCGGGTGCGGGGTCCCAGGCTCGTCAGCCCGCTTAAATATTTCAAAAAGAGGGTGGGGTCTCACACCACTCACTCACCAGCGGGATCGCCCCTAAGGACTATGGTCAGTGTCGTTTTGTATTCCGCGATGTATCTTTCTTCGCCATCCCTGGACACGTGTTTCGGGGTATTTACCCCTCATCAGCAGGGAATAGGCCATCTTCTTATCTTCTGGGGTTGCCGGTGGCTGCCAAATATTGCCAGGTCTAGTACCACACAGGCGCGCGGGTGCGGGGTCCCAGGCTCGTCAGCCCGCTTAAATATTTCAAAAAGGGGGTGGGGTCGCACACCACTCACTCACCAGCGGGATCGCCCCTAAGGACTATGGTCAGTGTAGTTTTGTATTCCGCGATGTATCTTTCTTCGCCATCCCTGGACACGTGTTTCGGGGTATTTACCCCTCATCAGCAGGGAATAGGCCATCTTCTTATCTTCTGGGGTTGCCGGTGGCTGCCAAATATTGCCAGGTCTAGTACCACACAGGCGCGCGGGTGCGGGGTCCCAGGCTCGTCAGCCCGCTTAAATATTTCAAAAAGGGGGTGGGGTCGCACACCACTCACTCACCAGTGGGATCGCCCCGAAGGACTATGGTCAGTGTAGTTTTGTATTCCGCGATGTATCTTTCTTCGCCATCCCTGGACACGTGTTTCGGGGTATTTACCCCTCATCAGCAGGGAATAGGCCATCTTCTTATCTTCTGGGGTTGCCGGTGGCTGCCAAATATTGCCAGGTCTAGTACCACACAGGCGCACGGGTGCGGGGTCCCAGGTTCGTCAGCCCGCTTAAATATTTCAAAAAGGCAGTGGGGTGGCACACCACTCACTCACCAGCGGGATCGTCCCTAAGGACTATGGTCAGTGTAGTTTTGTATTCCGCGATGTATCTTTCTTCGCCATCCCTGGACACGTGTTTCGGGGTATTTACCCCTCATCAGCAGGGAATAGGCCATCTTCTTATCTTCTGGGGTTGCCGGTGGCTGCCAAATATTGCCAGGTCTAGTACCACACAGGCGCGCGGGTGCGGGGTCCCAGGCTCGTCAGCCCGCTTAAATATTTCAAAAAGGGGGTGGGGTCGTACACCACTCACTCACCAGCGGGATCGCCCCTAAGGACTATTGTCAGTGTAGTTTTGTATTCTGCGATGTATCTTTCTTTGCCATCCCTGGACACGTGTTTCGGGGTATTTACCCCTCATCAGCAGGGAATAGGCCATCTTCTTATCTTCTGGGGTTGCCGGTGGCTGCCAAATATTGCCAGGTCTAGTACCACACAGGCGCGCGGGTGCGGGGTCCCAGGCTCGTCAGCCCGCTTAAATATTTCAAAAAGGGGGTGGGGTCGCACACCACTCACTCACCAGCGGGATCGCCCCTAAGGACTATGGTCAGTGTAGTTTTGTATTCCGCGATGTATCTTTCTTCGCCATCCCTGGACACGTGTTTCGGGGTATTTACCCCTCATCAGCAGGGAATAGGCCATCTTCTTATCTTATGGGGTTGCCGGTGGCTGCCAAATATTGCCAGGTCTAGTACCACACAGGCGCGCGGGTGCGGGGTCCCAGGCTCGTCAGCCCGCTTAAATATTTCAAAAAGGGGGTGGGGTCGCACACCACTCACTCACCAGCGGGATCGCCCCTAAGGACTATGGTCAGTGTAGTTTTGTATTCCGCGATGTATCTTTCTTCGCCATCCCTGGACACGTGTTTCGGGGTATTTACCCCTCATCAGCAGGGAATAGGCCATCTTCTTATCTTCTGGGGTTGCCGGTGGCTGCCAAATATTGCCAGGTCTAGTACCACACAGGCGCGCGGGTGCGGGGTCCCAGGCTCGTCAGCCCGCTTAAATATTTCAAAAAGGGGGTGGGGTCGCACACCACTCACTCACCAGTGGGATCGCCCCGAAGGACTATGGTCAGTGTAGTTTTGTATTCCGCGATGTATCTTTCTTCGCCATCCCTGGACACGTGTTTCGGGGTATTTACCCCTCATCAGCAGGGAATAGGCCATCTTCTTATCTTCTGGGGTTGCCGGTGGCTGCCAAATATTGCCAGGTCTAGTACCACACAGGCGCGCGGGTGCGGGGTCCCAGGTTCGTCAGCCCACTTAAATATTTCAAAAAGGGGGTGGGGTGGCACACCACTCACTCACCAGCGGGATCGTCCCTAAGGACTATGGTCAGTGTAGTTTTGTATTCCGCGATGTATCTTTCTTCGCCATCCCTGGACACGTGTTTCGGGGTATTTACCCCTCATCAGCAGGGAATAGGCCATCTTCTTATCTTCTGGGGTTGCCGGTGGCTGCCAAATATTGCCAGGTCTAGTACCACACAGGCGCGCGGGTGCGGGGTCCCAGGCTCGTCAGCCCGCTTAAATATTTCAAAAAGGGGGTGGGGTCGTACACCACTCACTCACCAGCGGGATCGCCCCTAAGGACTATTGTCAGTGTAGTTTTGTATTCTGCGATGTATCTTTCTTTGCCATCCCTGGACACGTGTTTCGGGGTATTTACCCCTAATCAGCAGGGAATAGGCCATCTTCTTATCTTCTGGTGTTGCCGGTGGCTGCCAAATATTGCCAGGTCTAGTACCACACAGGCGCGCGGGTGCGGGATCCCAGGCTCGTCAGCCCGCTTAAATATTTCAAAAAGGGGGTGGGGTCGCACACCACTCACTCACCAGCGGGATCGCCCCTAAGGACTATGGTCAGTGTAGTTTTGTATTCCGCGATGTATCTTTCTTCGCCATCCCTGGACACGTGTTTCGGGGTATTTACCCCTCATCAGCAGGGAATAGGCCATCTTCTTATCTTCTGGGGTTGCCGGTGGCTGCCAAATATTGCCAGGTCTAGTACCACACAGGCGCGCGGGTGCGGGGTCCCAGGCTCGTCAGCCCGCTTAAATATTTCAAAAAGGGGGTGGGGTCGCACACCACTCACTCACCAGCGGGATCGCCCCTAAGGACTATGGTCAGTGTAGTTTTGTATTCCGCGATGTATCTTTCTTCGCTATCCCTGGACACGTGTTTCGGGGTATTTACCCCTCATCAGCAGGGAATAGGCCATCTTCTTATCTTCTGGTGTTGCCGGTGGCTGCCAAATATTGCCAGGTCTAGTACCACACAGGCGCGCGGGTGCGGGATCCCAGGCTCGTCAGCCCGCTTAAATATTTCAAAAAGGGGGTGGGGTCGCACACCACTCACTCACCAGCGGGATCGCCCCTAAGGACTATGGTCAGTGTAGTTTTGTATTCCGCGATGTATCTTTCTTCGCCATCCCTGGACACGTGTTTCGGGGTATTTACCCCTCATCAGCAGGGAATAGGCCATCTTCTTATCTTCTGGGGTTGCCGGTGGCTGCCAAATATTGCCAGGTCTAGTACCACACAGGCGCGCGGGTGCGGGGTCCCAGGCTCGTCAGCCCGCTTAAATATTTCAAAAAGGGGGTGGGGTCGCACACCACTCACTCACCAGCGGGATCGCCCCTAAGGACTATGGTCAGTGTAGTTTTGTATTCCGCGATGTATCTTTCTTCGCCATCCCTGGACACGTGTTTCGGGGTATTTACCCCTCATCAGCAGGGAATAGGCCATCTTCTTATCTTCTGGGGTTGCCGGTGGCTGCCAAATATTGCCAGGTCTAGTACCACACAGGCGCGCGGGTGCGGGGTCCCAGGCTCGTCAGCCCGCTTAAATATTTCAAAAAGGGGGTGGGGTCGCACACCACTCACTCACCAGCGGGATCGCCCCTAAGGACTATGGTCAGTGTAGTTTTGTATTCCGCGATGTATCTTTCTTCGCCATCCCTGGACACGTGTTTCGGGGTATTTACCCCTCATCAGCAGGGAATAGGCCATCTTCTTATCTTCTGGGGTTGCCGGTGGCTGCCAAATATTGCCAGGTCTAGTACCACACAGGCGCGCGGGTGCGGGGTCCCAGGCTCGTCAGCCCGCTTAAATATTTCAAAAAGGGGGTGGGGTCGCACACCACTCACTCACCAGTGGGATCGCCCCGAAGGACTATGGTCAGTGTAGTTTTGTATTCCGCGATGTATCTTTCTTCGCCATCCCTGGACACGTGTTTCGGGGTATTTACCCCTCATCAGCAGGGAATAGGCCATCTTCTTATCTTCTGGGGTTGCAGGTGGCTGCCAAATATTGCCAGGTCTAGTACCACACAGGCGCGCGGGTGCGGGGTCCCAGGTTCGTCAGCCCGCTTAAATATTTCAAAAAGGGGGTGGGGTGGCACACCACTCACTCACCAGCGGGATCGTCCCTAAGGACTATGGTCAGTGTAGTTTTGTATTCCGCGATGTATCTTTCTTCGCCATCCCTGGACACGTGTTTCGGGGTATTTACCCCTCATCAGCAGGGAATTGGCCATCTTCTTATCTTCTGGGGTTGCCGGTGGCTGCCAAATATTGCCAGGTCTAGTACCACACAGGCGCGCGGGTGCGGGGTCCCAGGCTCGTCAGCCCGCTTAAATATTTCAAAAAGGGGGTGGGGTCGTACACCACTCACTCACCAGCGGGATCGCCCCTAAGGACTATTGTCAGTGTAGTTTTGTATTCTGCGATGTATCTTTCTTTGCCATCCCTGGACACGTGTTTCAGGGTATTTACCCCTCATCAGCAGGGAATAGGCCATCTTCTTATCTTCTGGGGTTGCCGGTGGCTGCCAAATATTGCCAGGTCTAGTACCACACAGGCGCGCGGGTGCGGGGTCCCAGGCTCGTCAGCCCGCTTAAATATTTCAAAAAGGGGGTGGGGTCGCACACCACTCACTCACCAGCGGGATCGCCCCTAAGGACTATGGTCAGTGTAGTTTTGTATTCCGCGATGTATCTTTCTTCGCCATCCCTGGACACGTGTTTCGGGGTATTTACCCCTAATCAGCAGGGAATAGGCCATCTTCTTATCTTCTGGTGTTGCCGGTGGCTGCCAAATATTGCCAGGTCTAGTACCACACAGGCGCGCGGGTGCGGGATCCCAGGCTCGTCAGCCCGCTTAAATATTTCAAAAACGGGGTGGGGTCGCACACCACTCACTCACCAGCGGGATCGCCCCTAAGGACTATGGTCAGTGTAGTTTTGTATTCCGCGATGTATCTTTCTTCGCCATCCCTGGACACGTGTTTCGGGGTATTTACCCTCATCAGCAGGGAATAGGCCATCTTCTTGTCTTCTGGGGTTGCCGGTGGCTGCCAAATATTGCCAGGTCTAGTACCACACAGGCGCGCGGGTGCGGGGTCCCAGGCTCGTCAGCCCGCTTAAATATTTCAAAAAGGGGGTGGGGTCGCACACCACTCACTCACCAGCGGGATCGCCCCTAAGGACTATGGTCAGTGTAGTTTTGTATTCCGCGATGTATCTTTATTCGCCATCCCTGGACACGTGTTTCGGGGTATTTACCCCTCATCAGCAGGGAATAGGCCATCTTCTTATCTTCTGGGGTTGCCGGTGGCTGCCAAATATTGCCAGGTCTAGTACCACACAGGCGCGCGGGTGCGGGGTCCCAGGCTCGTCAGCCCGCTTAAATATTTCAAAAAGGGGGTGGGGTCGCACACCACTCACTCACCAGCGGGATCGCCCCTAAGGACTATGGTCAGTGTAGTTTTGTATTCCGCGATGTATCTTTCTTCGCCATCCCTGGACACGTGTTTCGGGGTATTTACCCCTCATCAGCAGGGAATAGGCCATCTTCTTATCTTCTGGGGTTGCCGGTGGCTGCCAAATATTGCCAGGTCTAGTACCACACAGGCGCGCGGGTGCGGGGTCCCAGGCTCGTCAGCCCGCTTAAATATTTCAAAAAGGGGGTGGGGTCGCACACCACTCACTCACCAGCGGGATCGCCCCTAAGGACTATGGTCAGTGTAGTTTTGTATTCCGCGATGTATCTTTCTTCGCCATCCCTGGACACGTGTTTCGGGGTATTTACCCCTCATCAGCAGGGAATAGGCCATCTTCTTATCTTCTGGGGTTGCCGGTGGCTGCCAAATATTGCCAGGTCTAGTACCACACAGGCGCGCGGGTGCGGGGTCCCAGGCTCGTCAGCCCGCTTAAATATTTCAAAAAGGGGGTGGGGTCGCACACCACTCACTCACCAGCGGGATCGCCCCTAAGGACTATGGTCAGTGTAGTTTTGCATTCCGCGATGTATCTTTCTTCGCCATCCCTGGACACGTGTTTCGGGGTATTTACCCCTCATCAGCAGGGAATAGGCCATCTTCTTATCTTCTGGGGTTGCCGGTGGCTGCCAAATATTGCCAGGTCTAGTACCACACAGGCGCGCGGGTGCGGGGTCCCAGGCTCGTCAGCCCGCTTAAATATTTCAAAAAGAGGGTGGGGTCTCACACCACTCACTCACCAGCGGGATCGCCCCTAAGGACTATGGTCAGTGTCGTTTTGTATTCCGCGATGTATCTTTCTTCGCCATCCCTGGACACGTGTTTCGGGGTATTTACCCCTCATCAGCAGGGAATAGGCCATCTTCTTATCTTCTGGGGTTGCCGGTGGCTGCCAAATATTGCCAGGTCTAGTACCACACAGGCGCGCGGGTGCGGGGTCCCAGGCTCGTCAGCCCGCTTAAATATTTCAAAAAGGGGGTGGGGTCGCACACCACTCACTCACCAGCGGGATCGCCCCTAAGGACTATGGTCAGTGTAGTTTTGTATTCCGCGATGTATCTTTCTTCGCCATCCCTGGACACGTGTTTCGGGGTATTTACCCCTCATCAGCAGGGAATAGGCCATCTTCTTATCTTCAATGGTTGCCGGTGGCTGCCAAATATTGCCAGGTCTAGTACCACACAGGCGCGCGGGTGCGGGGTCCCAGGCTCGTCAGCCCGCTTAAATATTTCAAAAAGGGGGTGGGGTCGCACACCACTCACTCACCAGTGGGATCGCCCCGAAGGACTATGGTCAGTGTAGTTTTGTATTCCGCGATGTATCTTTCTTCGCCATCCCTGGACACGTGTTTCGGGGTATTTACCCCTCATCAGCAGGGAATAGGCCATCTTCTTATCTTCTGGGGTTGCCGGTGGCTGCCAAATATTGCCAGGTCTAGTACCACACAGGCGCACGGGTGCGGGGTCCCAGGTTCGTCAGCCCGCTTAAATATTTCAAAAAGGCAGTGGGGTGGCACACCACTCACTCACCAGCGGGATCGTCCCTAAGGACTATGGTCAGTGTAGTTTTGTATTCCGCGATGTATCTTTCTTCGCCATCCCTGGACACGTGTTTCGGGGTATTTACCCCTCATCAGCAGGGAATAGGCCATCTTCTTATCTTCTGGGGTTGCCGGTGGCTGCCAAATATTGCCAGGTCTAGTACCACACAGGCGCGCGGGTGCGGGGTCCCAGGCTCGTCAGCCCGCTTAAATATTTCAAAAAGGGGGTGGGGTCGTACACCACTCACTCACCAGCGGGATCGCCCCTAAGGACTATTGTCAGTGTAGTTTTGTATTCTGCGATGTATCTTTCTTTGCCATCCCTGGACACGTGTTTCGGGGTATTTACCCCTCATCAGCAGGGAATAGGCCATCTTCTTATCTTCTGGGGTTGCCGGTGGCTGCCAAATATTGCCAGGTCTAGTACCACACAGGCGCGCGGGTGCGGGGTCCCAGGCTCGTCAGCCCGCTTAAATATTTCAAAAAGGGGGTGGGGTCGCACACCACTCACTCACCAGCGGGATCGCCCCTAAGGACTATGGTCAGTGTAGTTTTGTATTCCGCGATGTATCTTTCTTCGCCATCCCTGGACACGTGTTTCGGGGTATTTACCCCTCATCAGCAGGGAATAGGCCATCTTCTTATCTTATGGGGTTGCCGGTGGCTGCCAAATATTGCCAGGTCTAGTACCACACAGGCGCGCGGGTGCGGGTCCCAGGCTCGTCAGCCCGCTTAAATATTTCAAAAAGGGGGTGGGGTCGCACACCACTCACTCACCAGCGGGATCGCCCCTAAGGACTATGGTCAGTGTAGTTTTGTATTCCGCGATGTATCTTTCTTCGCCATCCCTGGACACGTGTTTCGGGGTATTTACCCCTCATCAGCAGGGAATAGGCCATCTTCTTATCTTCTGGGGTTGCCGGTGGCTGCCAAATATTGCCAGGTCTAGTACCACACAGGCGCGCGGGTGCGGGGTCCCAGGCTCGTCAGCCCGCTTAAATATTTCAAAAAGGGGGTGGGGTCGCACACCACTCACTCACCAGTGGGATCGCCCCGAAGGACTATGGTCAGTGTAGTTTTGTATTCCGCGATGTATCTTTCTTCGCCATCCCTGGACACGTGTTTCGGGGTATTTACCCCTCATCAGCAGGGAATAGGCCATCTTCTTATCTTCTGGGGTTGCCGGTGGCTGCCAAATATTGCCAGGTCTAGTACCACACAGGCGCGCGGGTGCGGGGTCCCAGGTTCGTCAGCCCACTTAAATATTTCAAAAAGGGGGTGGGGTGGCACACCACTCACTCACCAGCGGGATCGTCCCTAAGGACTATGGTCAGTGTAGTTTTGTATTCCGCGATGTATCTTTCTTCGCCATCCCTGGACACGTGTTTCGGGGTATTTACCCCTCATCAGCAGGGAATAGGCCATCTTCTTATCTTCTGGGGTTGCCGGTGGCTGCCAAATATTGCCAGGTCTAGTACCACACAGGCGCGCGGGTGCGGGGTCCCAGGCTCGTCAGCCCGCTTAAATATTTCAAAAAGGGGGTGGGGTCGTACACCACTCACTCACCAGCGGGATCGCCCCTAAGGACTATTGTCAGTGTAGTTTTGTATTCTGCGATGTATCTTTCTTTGCCATCCCTGGACACGTGTTTCGGGGTATTTACCCCTAATCAGCAGGGAATAGGCCATCTTCTTATCTTCTGGTGTTGCCGGTGGCTGCCAAATATTGCCAGGTCTAGTACCACACAGGCGCGCGGGTGCGGGATCCCAGGCTCGTCAGCCCGCTTAAATATTTCAAAAAGGGGGTGGGGTCGCACACCACTCACTCACCAGCGGGATCGCCCCTAAGGACTATGGTCAGTGTAGTTTTGTATTCCGCGATGTATCTTTCTTCGCCATCCCTGGACACGTGTTTCGGGGTATTTACCCCTCATCAGCAGGGAATAGGCCATCTTCTTATCTTCTGGGGTTGCCGGTGGCTGCCAAATATTGCCAGGTCTAGTACCACACAGGCGCGCGGGTGCGGGGTCCCAGGCTCGTCAGCCCGCTTAAATATTTCAAAAAGGGGGTGGGGTCGCACACCACTCACTCACCAGCGGGATCGCCCCTAAGGACTATGGTCAGTGTAGTTTTGTATTCCGCGATGTATCTTTCTTCGCCATCCCTGGACACGTGTTTCGGGGTATTTACCCCTCATCAGCAGGGAATAGGCCATCTTCTTATCTTCTGGTGTTGCCGGTGGCTGCCAAATATTGCCAGGTCTAGTACCACACAGGCGCGCGGGTGCGGGATCCCAGGCTCGTCAGCCCGCTTAAATATTTCAAAAAGGGGGTGGGGTCGCACACCACTCACTCACCAGCGGGATCGCCCCTAAGGACTATGGTCAGTGTAGTTTTGTATTCCGCGATGTATCTTTCTTCGCCATCCCTGGACACGTGTTTCGGGGTATTTACCCCTCATCAGCAGGGAATAGGCCATCTTCTTATCTTCTGGGGTTGCCGGTGGCTGCCAAATATTGCCAGGTCTAGTACCACACAGGCGCGCGGGTGCGGGGTCCCAGGCTCGTCAGCCCGCTTAAATATTTCAAAAAGGGGGTGGGGTCGCACACCACTCACTCACCAGCGGGATCGCCCCTAAGGACTATGGTCAGTGTAGTTTTGTATTCCGCGATGTATCTTTCTTCGCCATCCCTGGACACGTGTTTCGGGGTATTTACCCCTCATCAGCAGGGAATAGGCCATCTTCTTATCTTCTGGATTTGCCGGTGGCTGCCAAATATTGCCAGGTCTAGTACCACACAGGCGCGCGGGTGCGGGGTCCCAGGCTCGTCAGCCCGCTTAAATATTTCAAAAAGGGGGTGGGGTCGCACACCACTCACTCACCAGCGGGATCGCCCCTAAGGACTATGGTCAGTGTAGTTTTGTATTCCGCGATGTATCTTTCTTCGCCATCCCTGGACACGTGTTTCGGGGTATTTACCCCTCATCAGCAGGGAATAGGCCATCTTCTTATCTTCTGGGGTTGCCGGTGGCTGCCAAATATTGCCAGGTCTAGTACCACACAGGCGCGCGGGTGCGGGGTCCCAGGCTCGTCAGCCCGCTTAAATATTTCAAAAAGGGGGTGGGGTCGCACACCACTCACTCACCAGTGGGATCGCCCCGAAGGACTATGGTCAGTGTAGTTTTGTATTCCGCGATGTATCTTTCTTCGCCATCCCTGGACACGTGTTTCGGGGTATTTACCCCTCATCAGCAGGGAATAGGCCATCTTCTTATCTTCTGGGGTTGCAGGTGGCTGCCAAATATTGCCAGGTCTAGTACCACACAGGCGCGCGGGTGCGGGGTCCCAGGTTCGTCAGCCCGCTTAAATATTTCAAAAAGGGGGTGGGGTGGCACACCACTCACTCACCAGCGGGATCGTCCCTAAGGACTATGGTCAGTGTAGTTTTGTATTCCGCGATGTATCTTTCTTCGCCATCCCTGGACACGTGTTTCGGGGTATTTACCCCTCATCAGCAGGGAATTGGCCATCTTCTTATCTTCTGGGGTTGCCGGTGGCTGCCAAATATTGCCAGGTCTAGTACCACACAGGCGCGCGGGTGCGGGGTCCCAGGCTCGTCAGCCCGCTTAAATATTTCAAAAAGGGGGTGGGGTCGTACACCACTCACTCACCAGCGGGATCGCCCCTAAGGACTATTGTCAGTGTAGTTTTGTATTCTGCGATGTATCTTTCTTTGCCATCCCTGGACACGTGTTTCAGGGTATTTACCCCTCATCAGCAGGGAATAGGCCATCTTCTTATCTTCTGGGGTTGCCGGTGGCTGCCAAATATTGCCAGGTCTAGTACCACACAGGCGCGCGGGTGCGGGGTCCCAGGCTCGTCAGCCCGCTTAAATATTTCAAAAAGGGGGTGGGGTCGCACACCACTCACTCACCAGCGGGATCGCCCCTAAGGACTATGGTCAGTGTAGTTTTGTATTCCGCGATGTATCTTTCTTCGCCATCCCTGGACACGTGTTTCGGGGTATTTACCCCTAATCAGCAGGGAATAGGCCATCTTCTTATCTTCTGGTGTTGCCGGTGGCTGCCAAATATTGCCAGGTCTAGTACCACACAGGCGCGCGGGTGCGGGATCCCAGGCTCGTCAGCCCGCTTAAATATTTCAAAAAGGGGGTGGGGTCGCACACCACTCACTCACCAGCGGGATCGCCCCTAAGGACTATGGTCAGTGTAGTTTTGTATTCCGCGATGTATCTTTCTTCGCCATCCCTGGACACGTGTTTCGGGGTATTTACCCCTCATCAGCAGGGAATAGGCCATCTTCTTGTCTTCTGGGGTTGCCGGTGGCTGCCAAATATTGCCAGGTCTAGTACCACACAGGCGCGCGGGTGCGGGGTCCCAGGCTCGTCAGCCCGCTTAAATATTTCAAAAAGGGGGTGGGGTCGCACACCACTCACTCACCAGCGGGATCGCCCCTAAGGACTATGGTCAGTGTAGTTTTGTATTCCGCGATGTATCTTTATTCGCCATCCCTGGACACGTGTTTCGGGGTATTTACCCCTCATCAGCAGGGAATAGGCCATCTTCTTATCTTCTGGGGTTGCCGGTGGCTGCCAAATATTGCCAGGTCTAGTACCACACAGGCGCGCGGGTGCGGGGTCCCAGGCTCGTCAGCCCGCTTAAATATTTCAAAAAGGGGGTGGGGTCGCACACCACTCACTCACCAGCGGGATCGCCCCTAAGGACTATGGTCAGTGTAGTTTTGTATTCCGCGATGTATCTTTCTTCGCCATCCCTGGACACGTGTTTCGGGGTATTTACCCCTCATCAGCAGGGAATAGGCCATCTTCTTATCTTCTGGGGTTGCCGGTGGCTGCCAAATATTGCCAGGTCTAGTACCACACAGGCGCGCGGGTGCGGGGTCCCAGGCTCGTCAGCCCGCTTAAATATTTCAAAAAGGGGGTGGGGTCGCACACCACTCACTCACCAGCGGGATCGCCCCTAAGGACTATGGTCAGTGTAGTTTTGTATTCCGCGATGTATCTTTCTTCGCCATCCCTGGACACGTGTTTCGGGGTATTTACCCCTCATCAGCAGGGAATAGGCCATCTTCTTATCTTCTGGGGTTGCCGGTGGCTGCCAAATATTGCCAGGTCTAGTACCACACAGGCGCGCGGGTGCGGGGTCCCAGGCTCGTCAGCCCGCTTAAATATTTCAAAAAGGGGGTGGGGTCGCACACCACTCACTCACCAGCGGGATCGCCCCTAAGGACTATGGTCAGTGTAGTTTTGTATTCCGCGATGTATCTTTCTTCGCCATCCCTGGACACGTGTTTCGGGGTATTTACCCCTCATCAGCAGGGAATAGGCCATCTTCTTATCTTCTGGGGTTGCCGGTGGCTGCCAAATATTGCCAGGTCTAGTCCCACATAGGTGCGCGGGTGCGGTGTCCCAGGCTCGTCAGCCCGCTTAAATATTTCAAAAAGGGGGTGGGGTCGCACACCACTCACTCACCAGCGGGATCGCCCCTAAGGACTATGGTCAGTGTAGTTTTGTATTCCGCGATGTATCTTTCTTCGCCATCCCTGGACACGTGTTTCGGGGTATTTACCCCTCATCAGCAGGGAATAGGCCATCTTCTTATCTTCTGGGGTTGCCGGTGGCTGCCAAATATTGCCAGGTCTAGTAACACACAGGCGCGCGGGTGCGGGGTCCCAGGCTCGTCAGCCCGCTTAAATATTTCAAAAAGGGGGTGGGGTCGCACACCACTCACTCACCAGCGGGATCGCCCCTAAGGACTATGGTCAGTGTAGTTTTGTATTCCGCGATGTATCTTTCTTCGCCATCCCTGGACACGTGTTTCAGGGTATTTACCCCTCATCAGCAGGGAATAGGCCATCTTCTTATCTTCTGGGGTTGCCGGTGGCTGCCAAATATTGCCAGGTCTAGTACCACACAGGCGCGCGGGTGCGGGGTCCCAGGCTCGTCAGCCCGCTTAAATATTTCAAAAAGGGGGTGGGGTCTCACACCACTCACTCACCAGCGGGATCGCCCCTAAGGACTATGGTCAGTGTAGTTTTGTATTCCGCAATGTATCTTTCTTCGCCATCCCTGGACACGTGTTTCGGGGTATTTACCCCTCATCAGCAGGGAATAGGCCATTCTCTTATCTTCTGGGGTTGCCGGTGGCTGCCAAATATTGCCAGGTCTAGTACCACACAGGCGCGCGGGTGCGAGGTCCCAGGCTTGTCAGCCCTCTTAAATATTTCAAAAAGGGGGTGGGGTCGCACACCACTCACTCACCAGCGGGATCGCCCCTAAGGACTATGGTCAGTGTAGTTTTGTATTCCGCGATGTATCTTTCTTCGCCATCCCTGGACACGTGTTTCGCGGTATTTACCCCTCATCAGCAGGGAATAGGCCATCTTCTTATCTTCTGGGGTTGCCGGTGGCTGCCAAATATTGCCAGGTCTAGTACCACACAGGCGCGCGGGTGCGGGGTCCCAGGCTCGTCAGCCCGCTTAAATATTTCAAAAAGGGGGTGGGGTCGCACACCACTCACTCACCAGCGGGATCGCCCCTAAGGACTATGGTCAGTGTAGTTTTGTATTCCGCGATGTATCTTTCTTCGCCATCCCTGGACACGTGTTTCGGGGTATTTACCCCTCATCAGCAGGGAATAGGCCATCTTCTTATCTTCTGGGGTTGCCGGTGGCTGCCAAATATTGCCAGGTCTAGTACCACACAGGCGCGCGGGTGCGGGGTCCCAGGCTCGTCAGCCCGCTTAAATATTTCAAAAAGGGGGTGGGGTCGCACACCACTCACTCACCAGCGGGATTGCCCCTAAGGACTATGGTCAGTGTAGTTTTGTATTCCGCGATGTATCTTTCTTCGCCATCCCTGGACACGTGTTTCGGGGTATTTACCCCTAATCAGCAGGGAATAGGCCATCTTCTTATCTTCTGGTGTTGCCGGTGGCTGCCAAATATTGCCAGGTCTAGTACCACACAGGCGCGCGGGTGCGGGATCCCAGGCTCGTCAGCCCGCTTAAATATTTCAAAAAGGGGGTGGGGTCGCACACCACTCACTCACCAGCGGGATCGCCCCTAAGGACTATGGTCAGTGTAGTTTTGTATTCCGCGAGTTATCTTTCTTCGCCATCCCTGGACACGTGTTTCGGGGTATTTACCCCTCATCAGCAGGGAATAGGCCATCTTCTTATCTTCTGGGGTTGCCGGTGGCTGCCAAATATTGCCAGGTCTAGTACCACACAGGCGCGCGGGTGCGGGGTCCCAGGCTCGTCAGCCCGCTTAAATATTTCAAAAAGGGGGTGGGGTCGCACACCACTCACTCACCAGCGGGATCGCCCCTAAGGACTATGGTCAGTGTAGTTTTGTATTCCGCGATGTATCTTTCTTCGCCATCCCTGGACACGTGTTTCGGGGTATTTACCCCTCATCAGCAGGGAATAGGCCATCTTCTTATCTTCTGGGGTTGCCGGTGGCTGCCAAATATTGCCAGGTCTAGTACCACACAGGCGCGCGGGTGCGGGGTCCCAGGCTCGTCAGCCCGCTTAAATATTTCAAAAAGGGGGTGGGGTCGCACACCACTCACTCACCAGCGGGATCGCCCCTAAGGACTATGGTCAGTGTAGTTTTGTATTCCGCGATGTATCTTTCTTCGCCATCCCTGGACACGTGTTTCGGGGTATTTACCCCTCATCAGCAGGGAATAGGCCATCTTCTTATCTTCTGGGGTTGCCGGTGGCTGCCAAATATTGCCAGGTCTAGTACCACACAGGCGCGTGGGTGCGGGGTCCCAGGCTCGTCAGCCCGCTTAAATATTTCAAAAAGGGGGTGGGGTCGCACACCACTCACTCACCAGCGGGATCGCCCCTAAGGACTATGGTCAGTGTAGTTTTGTATTCCGCGATGTATCTTTCTTCGCCATCCCTGGACACTAAGCATGGGCGGAAAATCCGTTACGCTCGCGGATTTTGCGGATTTTGGGGAAATTCGCAATCCGCGAGATTCGCGAATTTCCCGCAAAATCCGCAAATTCGCACGCAGCGGATTTTTTGGGCGGCGCGCGGCGTTGGTGATACAATTTTTGCGGCGTGCGGCGTTTATCATCGTTTGCCGAGTTGTTTTTCTCGATATTTTGCGAGTGCTGCGCCATTTTGGATATTGCTGTGTGATCCCGCGGGAATTTGGCGAGCGCGATTACGTCATCGCGGCTTGCCAACTTGCACAGCGAGAGTTTGTCAACGCGAGTACGGCGAGATCACGTCTCGCGGTACTTCGCAATTGCGAGATTTGAGATGCGGCGAGCGAAAATATAAATTTGCAATTCTGCACAAGAAATCCACCAGCAAGCAGCATAAACCTTCTAGAAATGATGATTTTTATCTGAATAACTCCTTAGTTTGACATTTGCCTGCACTTTTTTAGCGAGGAGTCCATTTTGGGGAGGGGGGCAGGGGGGTGGGAGGAAGGAAGTGCCCCACAGTCTTCAACTTCCTGTTCAGCAGGCTCCTCCCAGTGCTTTGTCCATCTCCTGGTCACTTTTCATTTGGGTCTGGAGCTGGAAGGATTACTTTTTGTGGATGCTGCTGGATATTTGGATTTGAGGCCTTTTTGACTTTCTTTGGATCACTGTTGGATTAGAAATTTTACAAGTAAGTTTGTTTGGGGCATTACAGTTGCTGCAATTAAAATTTTGGAATTTTCCTTTTTTGGGCTGTTTTGGGGCCTTTTGCCCAGGGGTACTCAGTGGTGGGTGGACTGAGTCTTTCTGTGGGTTGTCTTGAACTTAAACATCATGGAGGCCATGGATGAATTGGGATTGTGCTGATTTTTCTGTGTTTTTCGATTTTTGACCTGTTGTTGGGGCCTTGACCAGGGGTAGTGAGTGGTGCATGGGCCTAGTCTTTCTGTGGGCTGTCTTGAACTTAAACATCATGGAGGGCATGGATGGAATGGGATTGTGCTGATTTTTCTGTGTTTTTCGATTTTTGACCTGTTGTTGGGGCCTTGACCAGGGGTAGTGAGTGGTGCATGGGCGTAGTCTTTCTGTGGGGTGTCTTGAATTTAAACATCATGGAGGGCATGGATGCCATGGGGATTGTGCAGATTTTTCTGTGTTTTTCGAATTTGTGGATTGCTCATGGGGACAGGCCATGTGGGTGGGGGCCATTTTGAGTGCTGGTACAGGCAGGCCCTGGCCATGTGCTAGGAGGCAAGTGGCCATTTTGAATGCAGGCTTTGTTGTTAGGCCTCCAACCATTTTGCCTACTTTTCAACCTTTATTTATGCCCAGGGGTAGTGAGTCTTGCATGGGCCTAGTCTTTCTGTGGGTTGTCTTGAATTTAAACATCATGGAGGCCATGGATGGAATGGGATTGTGCTGATTTTGCAGTGTTTTTCGATTTTTGGGGGTGTTCATGGGGAGGGACATGCCATGTGGCTGGTGGCCATTTTGAGTGCAGCTACAGGCACTGGCCATGTGCTGGCAGGCAAGTGGCCATTTTGAATGCAGGCTTTGTTGTTAGGCCTCCAACCATTTTGCCTACTTTTCAACCTTTATTTATGCCCAGGGGTAGTGAGTCTTGCATGGGCCTAGTCTTTCTGTGGGTTGTCTTGAATTTAAACATCATGGAGGCCATGGATGGAATGGGATTGTGCTGATTTTTCAGTGATTTTCGTTTTTTGGGCCTGTACTTGTGGCCTTTTCACCAGGGGTATTTGAGTCTAGCATGGGCCTAGTCTTTCTGTGGGCTGTCTTGAACTTAAACATCATGGAGGGCATGGATGGAATGGGATTGTGCTGATTTTTCTGTGTTTTTCGATTTTTGACCTGTTGTTGGGGCCTTGACCAGGGGTAGTGAGTGGTGCATGGGCCTAGTCTTTCTGTGGGGTGTCTTGAATTTAAACATCATGGAGGGCATGGATGGAATGGGATTGTGCTGATTTTGCAGTGTTTTTCGATTTTTGACCTGTTGTTGGGGCCTTGACCAGGGGTAGTGAGTGGTGCATGGGCCTAGTCTTTCTGTGGGGTGTCTTGAATTTAAACATCATGGAGGGCATGGATGGAATGGGATTGTGCTGATTTTGCAGTGTTTTTCGATTTTTGGGGGTGTTCATGGGGACAGGCCATGTGGGTGGGGGCCATTTTGAGTGCTGGTACAGGCAGGCCCTGGCCATGTGCTAGGAGGCAAGTGGCCATTTTGAATGCAGGCTTTGTTGTTAGGCCTCCAACCATTTTGCCTACTTTTCAACCTTTATTTATGCCCAGGGGTAGTGAGTCTTGCATGGGCCTAGTCTTTCTGTGGGTTGTCTTGAATTTAAACATCATGGAGGCCATGGATGGAATGGGATTGTGCTGATTTTGCAGTGTTTTTCGATTTTTGGGGGTGTTCATGGGGAGGGACATGCCATGTGGCTGGTGGCCATTTTGAGTGCAGCTACAGGCACTGGCCATGTGCTGGCAGGCAAGTGGCCATTTTGAATGCAGGCTTTGTTGTTAGGCCTCCAACCATTTTGCCTACTTTTCAACCTTTATTTATGCCCAGGGGTAGTGAGTCTTGCATGGGCCTAGTCTTTCTGTGGGTTGTCTTGAATTTAAACATCATGGAGGCCATGGATGGAATGGGATTGTGCTGATTTTTCAGTGATTTTCGTTTTTTGGGCCTGTACTTGTGGCCTTTTCACCAGGGGTATTTGAGTCTAGCATGGGCCTAGTCTTTCTGTGGGTTGTCTTGAATTTAAACATCATGGAGGCCATGGATGGATTGGGATTGTGCTGATTTTGCAGTGTTTTTCGATTTTTTTGTGCTCTATAACTGAACTGATGTTCCTCTGTCTTCCATTTTTTTTAGGTGCACAAGACTCAAGAGAACCACCAGTGCCAGGAAGAAGTCCTGCAGCGGTGTGTGTGTGCAGCATAACGTCACGCGACGTCACGTCTGGCCTCAGACAACTCTACAATTCGTGCAACTGCGGCCTGCTGTCTGACCTGCTCTGAAGAAGATGGCCCCAAAGAAAGGTCTCCGTAGCTCCTCTAGCAAGAAAGTTGCTAGTAAGGAGCAGAAGAAGCAAGTTACCAAGGAGGCTGGTGTGCCACCCGCCACGTTTTTGTGGGAGAAAAAAAAAAAGTACGCCTGCAGCAGCAGGATCTGCTGGGGACCAAGCTGGGAGCAGCACCCCTGCTCCATTGGGTTCAGTGCCTCCACCACCACGCCAACTTAAGTCAAAGCCCTTGAGTGCTTCAGAGGCAGTCAGTGTACTTCTCCAATCACCATCGACCAGTGATGTTGGCTCATCGCAAGAAAGTAGCAGCAATGTCCCTGAATCAACACAGGTTGTTGTAACTCATCTGACAAGTGTTGAACAACCACAGCCGCAACAACAACACCATGTGCAAGTACACGCCCAAGTACATGTGGAAGGAGAGGCAGCAAAAGGAGATGCGCAAGCAAAGGTGCATGGAGGTTCACAAGTGCCCACAATAGTTGTTCCTCCCGAAGTAGGGGCACATCAGGAAATCGACAATGAAGCCGAGGTATCATTGGAAGCCACTCCTCCTGATGATCATTCACTGTCTTCCATATCCCCAGCAAGGAAAAGATCAAGGGGGGTGTCTACATCTTCTTCAAGCCCACCTCCTACTGATGATCTGGATGACGAATGGGTACCACCACGGCAGCCTGAGAGTGAGGCACACCATGATCTGACAAAGGTACCTAAGCGTAAAAGGAAGGTCGTCGAAAAACTCATAGCTATGGAGTGTGATGAGGCTCAACAAGAAGTGACAGATACTGCTGGTGATGAAGCCTCTCACGATGACGACGAGCCAGTCATCACAAAGGTCACTGCAGCCCCACCGGGCATGCAGCAAAGAGACATTTTGACCCTATCCCGAGAAGCTGCTGAGCGTGATGATGATGTCGGCGAGGAGGCAATGGAAATGGAATCATTAGATTTGGAGTTAAGTAGTACACCAAAACCTACCGCTTCCATATTTCTTCCTCGCAAGAAGGTACCCACCTCGTCCTCGACCTCAATTTGTGGTGGTGAAAGTGCAAAACGTACTGAAGTTCGGCAATCCACATCCTCCACTTCATCTGGCATTAGCAGCAGGACCACCACCACCAGTATCGCCGCCTCCTCCGGCCCCCGAAGACATTTCAAGTCTCCAGTTTGGGACTTCTTTAGTGTTTGCCCAAAAAAGGAAAACGTAGCCATTTGTAGCATTTGTAAGCTTCGAGTTAGTCGTGGTAAGTTGGGTTCCAACTATGGTACCGGAGGCCAGAGAGGTCATCTTAGGAGAACGCACGATGTCCAATGGTTTGCGCACCTACACTCGATCAAGGAAGCCCGAATTGCACGCAATGAAAACGTTGATTTTTCATCTGATGATGACGAGGAGGAAGAAGACGATTCGAACACTTCACTTACACCCAGTTCCCCTGTCAGCAGCACACCCCATGGGAGCCACACTAAGAGTGTGGGAGAGAGTGAGACATCAATGCGGAAAAGTTCATCAGCGAGCGTAACTGGGTCGAAGAGATCATCATCATCCCGTAAATCCTTGGACCAGGGCAACATTAAAAAGATGTTGTTTACAGAAGCGCAATATGAACGCAACCACCCAATGACCCGTCTGTATAACACTAAGCTGGCTAAAATGCTAGCTCTGGACCTTCTCCCTTTTTCTTTTGTAGAAGGGGTTGGTTTTCTAGAATTAGTGGCAGCGCTCTGCCCTAAATGGAAGGTTCCTAGCCGGTTCTATTTTGCCCGAGTTGCGGTTCCAGCACTACATGAAGATGTTCTGAAGGTGATTGGGGCAGCTTTGCAGAAGAGTGCTGTTCACACTATACATCTGACAACAGACATGTGGACCAGTGGCGCAGGCGCTGATTACATGTGCATCACTGCACACTGGGTCTCTTTTTCAGGGGCTAAAGCAAAGCTAAACGCAGGTGTTGACACGAACATTGTTTTTAAAGGTGCTCGGAAACATGCAACACTAGCCATGTTTGGTTTGGAGAAACGTCACACAGCAGAAAACATTTTGGATGTCTTTAACACAAAGGTCCTTAACTGGCTGTCCCCACTAAAACGCAAGGTTGGTTATGTTTCCACGGACAATGGCGCCAATATAGTTAAGGCCATGAGGGACGGTTACTATTTCAGAGTGCCGTGTTTGGCGCACTGTATAAACCTGGTTGTCCAAAAATTCTTGGGTAATAAAGGCAGTGCAGCGTACAGTGTATTGGAGACCTGCCGAAAAATGTGCAAGCATTTCAGCCATTCTTTTAAGGCCCGGAAGCAGCTGAGGAGCCTGCTATATCAACGTCAAATGCCAGTGAAAGCACTCATCCAGGAGGTGGTAACACGTTGGAACTCAACCTTCTACATGCTTGAGCGTCTGTATGAGCAGTATACGGAACTCGATCAATATTTCCTTAAAGAGGGTACAGAGGAGCTGAGGATGGGTGGGCCGCAATGGAACATAGTTGAAAGCCTGACACGCATGCTTCGTCCTTTTGAGTTCTTCACGCGTGCAGTCAGCAAGGAGGACTCTAATTTGGGAAAAGCTATCCCATTGTTGTACATGCTGGAGGACCAACTGAAGGAGGTGTGTTCTGTGTTTGGAAAAGATGACAAAAACCAAGACTCTTTGCTTCTGGCTGAGCAATTATTAGAGCTCCTACAAGGTGATGAACGTCTTAAAAAGATCCACTCAGAACAGCATTACATTTGTGCTACTATTCTGGATCCACGCTACAAAAAGGCGCTGGCAGGCCAAGCATTCTTTCCTTTTGATGATGAACATGTTCCAAAGTACAAACGTTGGCTAGCCTTGTCAGCCAAGAGGTTTGAAACAGAACGGCTGGAAATTGAAGGAAATGGCAGTACATCAGCAGGCCATCCCCAGTCAAAACAATCCACTTCTGCACCTGTGGCTGTGGCACAAGTGACCTCTCAGCCGTTAAAGACACCGGCAACCGGATCATCTGCACGAAACACAACAGAAACATTGGAGGCTGAAGAGGATTGGCTAGCTCTGCGTGGGTTTGGTTCTCAAAAGGTCAGAGGCACAGCAAGAGCTAAGCAAAGTGGAGGAACCTTGGATGAGGACCTTGAGTCGATGGTGAAGGACTATCTGAATGACTCAACAGAGGTCTATGTTAATTCTGACCCATTGGCGTATTGGCATGGGAAAAAAGAATTGTGGCCACAGCTCACCAACCTGGCTTTAAACTACTTGTCTTGCCCACTCGCAAGCATGTCTTCTGAACGAGTTTTCAGTGCGGCTGGTGGGATTGTAACTCCCAAACGGAGCCGCCTCTCGCCCAAAAATGTGGAGAGGTTAACAATGATCAAGATGAATCAGCACCTCATACCACCAGATTTCAGAGTACGAGAGAGCGTGCCGGATGAAGAGGAGGTGGCCAGCAGCATAGATGAGGGAATTTCTACTCTGTCAGGTGACACTGAGCTCAGCCTGCCTGAATTTGCAGAGTATGATGACGAAGCCTTATTCTCATTCCTGGACCGTGATACCGAGCCCTGAAAATGAGACAACGAATCAATAACTTTCTTTTTCGTCCCTATTCACTTTTATTCCTGTGTGTCTGTCTTTCTTTGTTGTGCACAGTTAATATATTTCAAACTTTAATCAGATAATCACAAAATCAAGCCCATCAGCAGAACTGTCTTCGCTGGTTTGCTAATTGATTTGAAGTTGCCGCAGTCTGCATTCCTCAGGTTCACAAGTTCAGAAGAACATGCTCCTCTATCCTCCTCCTCCAGACTCCTATTTCCATCAAACCAGAGGGCTGGTTTACGCCCAATGAAGAAAGACTCAGCACTTGTGGGGGTGTTGTTGTACCTCTTTGCAGGTGAGTTGACGGCTCTGGGACCATTGTTGGGAAGCTCTAATACCGGATAAAAGTGGTTTGGACCAAATCCCAGGAAGAATTTTTTTTGTGTTTTTGATGACTTGCTTGCCTTTTAGGTGCTCTTAGGGGGGGTTCCGTCTGTTTGTGGGTGAGTTTCGTGGTCTGGGAGCATTGCTGGGACACTCTAATCTTGATTGCATTTGCTTTTCAGGAAATCCGTCGTGCCAACCCCGACTTATGGCCTAGCTACGCAGCGCGTTTGGACCGAAGGCCCAGAAATATTGCAAGTATGAGATTTTGCTTTTGGCCTGTTTGGGGGTGTTATGCTTCTTGGCGGGTGGTTTGGCGGGTCTTGGGGCATTCCTGGGAAGGTCTAATACCGGGTAGAAGTGGTTGGGACAAAATCCAGGCCGATTTTTTTTTGGCTATTTCTGACATTTTGCTCTATGTAGCGTTTTCGGGGGCCTGTTTGGGGGGCTTCCTGGTGTTTGTGGGTGAGTTTTGTGGTCTGGGAGCATTGCTGGGACACTCTAATCTTGATTGCATTTGCTTTTCAGGAAATCCGTTGTGCCAACCCCGACTTATGGCCTAGCTACGCAGCGCGTTTGGACCGAAGGCCCAGAAATATTGCAAGTATGAGATTTTGCTTTTGGCCTGTTTGGGGGTGTTATGCTTCTTGGCGGGTGGTTTGGCGGGTCTTGGGGCATTCCTGGGAAGGTCGAATACCGGGTAGAAGTGGTTGGGACAAAATCCAGGCCGATTTATTTTTGGCTATTTCTGACATTTTGCTCTATGTAGCGTTTTCGGGGGCCTGTTTGGGGGGCTTCCTGGTGTTTGTGGGTGAGTTTCGTGGTCTGGGAGCATTGCTGGGACACTCTAATCTTGATTGCATTTGCTTTTCAGGAAATCCGTCGTGCCAACCCCGACTTATGGCCTAGCTACGCAGCGCGTTTGGACCGAAGGCCCAGAAATATTGCAAGTATGAGATTTTGCTTTTGGCCTGTTTGGGGGTGTTATGCTTCTTGGCGGGTGGTTTGGCGGGTCTTGGGGCATTCCTGGGAAGGTCTAATACCGGGTAGAAGTGGTTGGGACAAAATCCAGGCCGATTTTTTTTTGGCTATTTCTGACATTTTGCTCTATGTAGCGTTTTCGGGGGCCTGTTTGGGGGGCTTCCTGGTGTTTCTGGGTGAGTTTCGTGGTCTGGGAGCACTGCTGGCTATATATACTTTACTTTGCAAGAGATTTCAAGCAAATCCATGGTGGCAGAGGGGAGTTAGGGCCTAGCTGCAGAGCGCGCGCGGAGTGATTTGGGAAATTTGTGAAAAATTGACTAAGTCCCCATTTTTGTACTTTTGCTCTTTGGCTGTTTGGGGGTCTTCTACTCGTTTTCTCCTGGGTTGACGGCTCTGGGGCCATTGCTGGGAAGCTCTAATACCGGATAAAAGTGTTTTGGACCAAATCCCAGGCGGAATTTTTTTTGTGTTTTTGATGACTTGCTTGCCTTTGAGGTGCTCTTAGGGGGGGTTCCGTCTGTTTGTGGATGAGTTTCGTGGTCTGGGAGCACTGCTGGGACACTCTAATCTTGATTGCATTTGCTTTTCAGGAAATCCGTCGTGGCAACCCCGACTTATGGCCTAGCTACGCAGCGCGTTTGGACCGAAGGCCCAGAAATATTGCAAGTATGAGATTTTGCTTTTGGCCTGTTTGGGGGTGTTATGCTTCTTGGCGGGTGGTTTGGCGGGTCTTGGGGCATTCCTGGGAAGGTCTAATACCGGGTAGAAGTGGTTGGGACAAAATCCAGGCCGATTTTTTTTTGGCTATTTCTGACATTTTGCTCTATGTAGCGTTTTCGGGGGCCTGTTTGGGGGGCTTCCTGGTGTTTCTGGGTGAGTTTCGTGGTCTGGGAGCACTGCTGGCTATATATACTTTACTTTGCAAGAGGTTTCAAGCAAATCCATGGTGGCAGAGGGGAGTTAGGGCCTAGCTGCAGAGCGCGCGCGGAGTGATTTGGGAAATTTGTGAAAAATTGACTAAGTCCCCATTTTTGTACTTTTGCTCTTTGGCTGTTTGGGGGTCTTCTACTCGTTTTCTCCTGGGTTGACGGCTCTGGGGCCATTGCTGGGAAGCTCTAATACCGGATAAAAGTGTTTTGGACCAAATCCCAGGCGGAAATATTTTTGTGTTTTTGATGACTTGCTTGCCTTTGAGGTAATCTTAGGGGGGGTTCCGTCTGTTTGTGGGTGAGTTTCGTGGTCTGGGAGCACTGCTGGGACACTCTAATCTTGATTGCATTTGCTTTTCAGGAAATCCGTCGTGGCAACCCCGACTTATGGCCTAGCTACGCAGCGCGTTTGGACCGAAGGCCCAGAAATATTGCAAGTATGAGATTTTGCTTTTGGCCTGTTTGGGGGTGTTATGCTTCTTGGCGGGTGGTTTGGCGGGTCTTGGGGCATTCCTGGGAAGGTCTAATACCGGGTAGAAGTGGTTGGGACAAAATCCAGGCCGATTTTTTTTTGGCTATTTCTGACATTTTGCTCTATGTAGCGTTTTCGGGGGCCTGTTTGGGGGGCTTCCTGGTGTTTCTGGGTGAGTTTCGTGGTCTGGGAGCATTGCTGGGACACTCTAATCTTGATTGCATTTGCTTTTCAGGAAATCCGTCGTGCCAACCCCGACTTATGGCCTAGCTACGCAGCGCGTTTGGACCGAAGGCCCAGAAATATTGCAAGTATGAGATTTTGCTTTTGGCCTGTTTGGGGGTGTTATGCTTCTTGGCGGGTGGTTTGGCGGGTCTTGGGGCATTCCTGGGAAGGTCTAATACCGGGTAGAAGTGGTTGGGACAAAATCCTCGCGGAAAAGCCTTTTGGCACTTTTTGTAACTTAGGGTTCGTTAGGGTTAGCCCTAGCAGCAGGATTGCATGTGTTTCGGGGTGTTCTAGATTTTTCCAACTGAGTTCTGGGGTCTTAGAGCACTCGTGAGAATGTGTAATTTTGGTTGCAAGTCATTTGAAGAAAATCCATGGTGGGAAAGGGGGGATTTGGCATAGTTAAAGAAAGCCTTTGCCACTATTCTTAACTTAGGGTTCGTTAGGGTTAGCAGTATTTCTATTGCATGTGTTTGAGTGGGGGGGATTTCGAGTCTTGGAGCGATGCTGGCTATGGCTACTTTTGCTTGGTTGCTTGCAAGTGGTTTGAATGCAATCCACGGTGGGTAATGGGTAATTAGGAAGGGGGTACTTCGGCCTACTTTTACTTTCAAAGTAAGTTTTGTCACCAGTTTTCTGCTAGGCCTCGTTTTTTGAGATTTGATTGGGGGTCTTCTACATTTTTGCGACTGGCTTTAGTAAGGGTCTGGGTGGGAGCACTGCTAGGAAGATCTAATTTTGTTCTAAAACACAGTTTACAGTACACCTAGCTTGAGGGGCAAGATCCCCTACATTAATTTGCCCATACTTATTTATCCTTCAAAAGGTGACTCAGAGTACGCACTTTCAAAAATATTGTACTGTCTACTAGGAAAATCAAATTGTGGCTTTTTGCACTCCACAGCCTACATACCTTATATTTATTTATCAGTGGTGTTGTAATATTATATCACTTCCTGTTTTTCGTTGAATAATTACAGGCCGGGTTTCAGTCTCTGCAATGGGGAAAAAAGGATGGAATCAGGCTTCACAGTAGCGAGCCACAATTCAGCATCAGGCAGGCAGTGGACAGGGTGTCTTCTGGTGACCAACATCGATGGACGAAGCGTCGGCTGCAATGGAGGAGTGCCGCTAATAGGAGGATTTTTTTTCTGCAGGCAACTTACTTACCACTTCCAACAGGACCACTACAACCACATAGATACAGTATCCCTTGCCTTTTTCTCTGACTGTGACTGCATTTCTTGGATCTCTCTCTGCTTCTAAATTGATCCCTTAACACATCACTTAGTCCACTCCACTATCACATCTGCACCACACATAGTCATATGTAAGTGCTCCTACGTAATTCGCAAGTCGCAGCACGCCCCAGGCCGTAGAGGACTGGGATGGCCCCAATGATGAAGCATGTCACCAAGGGGCAACCCTGGTGAGTGAGGGGACACCTAGAAAACAAGCAATTTCTCCTTTTCTATCTACTATACCTTCCAGACCAACCCCACTGAGTGTTGTTGTGAATGGATTTATAGTGACCAGCAAGGCTCTCGGGTATCTGGCTAAGTACAGAGACCTTATGTTGAATATCGTTATCAATAATTCCACACAGGCCCTGTACTGTCGCATTCTTTCTTCCACAGTTGTCGAATGTACTACTTACTTTTCACTGACATGCATGCAGTAGTGCATGCACTTTCAAAGATTGATGGATAGGTTTGTACCCAAAGAATTGTTTATGTTCCATTGTTTGTCTATGCTGTGCTTTTTTTTACAGGGTGTCTTCTGGTGACCAACATCGATGGACGAAGCGGCGGCTGCAATGGAGGAGTGCCGCTAAAAGGAGGATTTTTTTTCTGCAGGCAACTTACTTACCACTTCCAACAGGACCACTACAACCACATAGATACAGTATCCCTTGCCTTTTTCTCTGACTGTGACTGCATTTCTTGGATCTCTCTCTGCTTCTAAATTGATCCCTTAACACATCACTTAGTCCACTCCACTATCACATCTGCACCACACATAGTCATTTGTAAGTGCTCCTACGTAATTCGCAAGTCGCAGCACGCCCCAGGCCGTAGAGGACTGGGATGGCCCCAATGATGAAGCATGTCACCAAGGGGCAACCCTGGTGAGTGAGGGGACACCTAGAAAACAAGCAATTTCTCCTTTTCTATCTACTATACCTTCCAGACCAACCCCACTGAGTGTTGTTGTGAATGGATTTATAGTGACCAGCAAGGCATTCGGGTATCTGGCTAAGTACAGAGACCTTATGTTGAATATCGTTATCAATAATTCCACACAGGCCCTGTACTGTCGCATTCTTTCTTCCACAGTTGTCGAATGTACTACTTACTTTTCACTGACATGCATGCAGTAGTGCATGCACTTTCAAAGATTGATGGATAGGTTTGTACCCAAAGAATTGTTTATGTTCCATTGTTTGTCTATGCTGTGCTTTTTTTTACAGGGTGTCTTCTGGTGACCAACATCGATGGACGAAGCGGCGGCTGCAATGGAGGAGTGCCGCTAAAAGGAGGATTTTTTTTCTGCAGGCAACTTACTTACCACTTCCAACAGGACCACTACAACCACATAGATACAGTATCCCTTGCCTTTTTCTCTGACTGTGACTGCATTTCTTGGATCTCTCTCTGCTTCTAAATTGATCCCTTAACACATCACTTAGTCCACTCCACTATCACATCTGCACCACACATAGTCATTTGTAAGTGCTCCTACGTAATTCGCAAGTCGCAGCACGCCCCAGCCCTTAGAGGACTGGGATGGCCCCAATGATGAAGCATGTCACCAAGGGGCAACCCTGGTGAGTGAGGGGACACCTAGAAAAAAAGCAATTTCTCCTTTTCTATCTACTATACCTTCCAGACCAACCCCATTGAGTGTTGTTGTGAATGGATTTATAGTGACCAGCAAGGCTCTCAGGTATCTGGCTACAGAGACCTTATGTTGAATATAGTTATCAATATTTCCACCCACGCCCTGTACTGTCGCATTCTTTCTTCCACAGTTGTCGAAAGTACTACTTACTTTTAACTGACATGCATGCAGTAGTGTATGCACTTTCAAAGATTGATGGATAGGTTTGTACCCAAAGATTTGTTTATGTTCACATGTGTTTGTCCATGCTGTGCTACTTTTTCTTGTCTCCCAAAACCTTTCCCAAAAACCCCCGTACCCATCCATTTTTCAAACCCTAACCCTCTTCCCCCGGGCTGTGTGGTTTTGATTGATGTGTGACTAAATTACAGCAATAAATCCACACACTTGCTGGGGAGGATAAGGTGATAGCAACAGGCTGGTGAAGAAATCCGAGGATATAATCTTACTCTGCTTGACAAAGACCCATGGCTAATGTCAAAGAACTTCAACCGAATTAATTATACTTTAACATTTGTTAGGCTACAATGTGGCACTGTTCTAGTGTACTTCTGTCACCTGCTATATTCTGTATTGTACCTTTGTATTGCTCAGGAGGACAAACCAGATTTCATTTTCTTTTTTTTCATAGGCAAGCAACTGCCACTGTGTCACACCACTAGTACCACCGCTATGAGGAAATTTTATCCGCCCAGGATTGCCAACCTTATTTGCTGTTTCCCGTGGAGCCAGCCCTGGGCCTAGCCCTACTTGCAAACAGAAATTACAGGTAAGATAGGCGTTTGGTTGGAGGTAGTATAATGGAGTATTAGGAGAGACGAGAGATTTGATTGACGGTAGTACTACTAAAGTCCTAGGACTATTCAGGAAAACAAACTTACTGTTATGTTAAACCCCCACCCACCAGACTCAAAAGCAGTAAAAAACAGGTATGGTCAGATAAAGTTTCAAAAAGTATATTTTTATAGCCCTAACAAAAGAATCTCCAGCAAGACCCTCCCTAACCCCAACGATTGTCCTTCAAAAGTCCCCAAAAATCACAACTCCCAATTCCCACCCCCCAAAAGTCTCTAAAAAAGGGGCAAGGGACACTATGGCAGGGTGCTGTTGGAATTAGCAGCCAGGGCATCATGCTCCTTGCGGAGGGTGGCAAGTTCGAAGCGGAGGCCCTCCACCACGTTCTTATAATTATGGACCTCCTGCTCCAGGTAGGACAGTCTGAGGGATAAGCGGCGCCGGTGTGCCTTGCAAATCCTGTGAGGGGCAGCTGCTTTCTTTGCTGCTGGGCGGTGGCGTTTGGCTTTGGTAGCCCGGCTCCGTACCGCTGGAGCACTGCGCTGGCTGGCAGCACGCACGGAGGAGGATGCAGCTGTCCCAGTGGACGTTGTTGTTGTACCAGACTGCGTCTCCTCCTCCTCCAGGGCCACCAGCCGCCGATATTCAGCAACAGTGGCATCCAGCCTCCGTTGCCGGGCCATTCGAGCCAGCTCCTTCCTCCTTGATGGTGTCTTGGATTTGGAAGGAGCAACTACATGAAAAAAGAAAGACATAGTCTGTAACCAATGCTCCTTAAGATTAACACAAAATGATTGAGCAGAAAGTTGTCACAGTACAAGTAGCAAATTGAAAGCACAGTGCATAACTATTTAGGACAGTATCTATGTAACCTCCGACTTCTTCATCCTTGCTCTAACATTAGTGGGAGTTTAAGGAACAAATTCTACGAGCACTATGGACTTCTATTACAGTTGACTATGACAGTACACCACTCTTATTCTTCTTCTTCTCTCTTGTTTAGGAAAATTGGTACGTTATCTTATGCAAGCCGGCATAATGCCAGCGCAGTGAACTTGCACCCGAGAAAAACAGACGCACACCATGGTGAGTGAGACAGACTTGCGTTACTGTACCGGTCCAGTACATGCAGGTGGTGAAGCTCTTACTTTTCTATTACGGGTGGCACTGAGAATACTCTGTTAAAAGGGCTACTGCTTAATTAATTTAGCTTTCACCCTACAGTGCAAATGAGTATTAGAAAAGGAAAATGAAGAAGCTAAATTATCGGATTATCTATCACTTCACATGGGATGTATTTGATGACATATGGGATGACTTTAGGTGCTTTGCTTATTATTGAGTGAACAGTGATACCCCCACACATGAATGACGTACTACTACTAAACTAAAGTTATTAAGGGAGGTAGGGAGTGTCCACCGTAATAACTGGATATATGCTGTGCTTGCAGTTGCAATACAAACTACTGCTACTATTCATGGTAGTCTTTGGACAACGTTACAACTTCTTTTCCTTCCCTTTCCTACACTGGAACGGACGTGCGGGTGCGGTGTTACATGCTCTTCAAAGTAACACTTAGTTCATCCAGTGACCGTCTACTCTCTCTAGATTCACATATGCTATCTAAGAGTCAGATAGTACCATGAATGATCCAGGCATCCATCCATTCAAAGTATATTGCACACATACAGTTTCTGTCTCACCCACCCAGGCTGTTCTCCTTCCACCCATCCTTGCTTCATCATTCACCCAGCCATGCACCATACCATTTTCTTACCTTCCCAGCCACCTCGGGGACCAAGCAAACACATATCATTCTTCTTTGCCAGTCATCATTACATTTCTCGTGCTTCCACACTTACACCCTTCTTTCGCTTTTCGTTCATCCCATCCATCAAGTTCACCTCGGATCTGATTGGGATTCTTCTCGCCAAAAACTTCACAGCTAAGTCGAAGTACATTTAGAGGAGGCTACTACCTGCTTTTTTTATAATACACCCGTGCAGAAAGCACACTCTGCAGTCTTCAATCCCAATGACTAAGGAATGTATAGCTTACTTCTGCCCGCCACCACCGTGTGAACCCTCACAGGCATGTCCTTGTCCGGCACTTGCACCGCCTCCTCCCCAGAGTTGTCCTCCTCGTCCAATGCCACCACCACCTCCGCGCTGGCCCCGTCTCCAGATGTTCCACCTACAAAGTACATTTAATAATGTTAGAATACACCACTCACTACTATATAATATTTGGTCTAGGAGGAAGAAAGAAATGTGAAAAAAAGTGTACAATTTAATAATTTTTGACTGTGTACTCTAGAGTAAAAATGTCCCTTTTTCCAGGGAAGGCTGTTGTCTTGCTGCACTTTTTGGCACAACTGATGAATGTTTGCTTTTTACTTTTTAACACGCACCACTTTTTCTCCTAACAGACAGAACCTTGACTTCTAAGAACACGAGCAGGATCAAGTTCAAACCAGGTGAGAGCTCGGCTCGACCACAAGAAATGTGTCCAATTAATCGTCAGCACTAAGCACTTTTCCATTTTCAGTTACACGTTCACTTTTATGACAAACTTGAATTTAATAAATGTGTTTACTTTTAATAAAGCTTTTAAACTTAAATAGACTCTGTGGTTTTTGGTCCTCCAGACTAGAGTGGATGAGCTAAAGGTTTTCGAATTTTTGCAAGCATGAGTCCGTGCCTCTGCCATCGGTGACTTTGGGAGCTAAATGACTCTGCCACACTATCTAGTCAGTAAGGAGATTGGGGGTTCAACTACAAAGTCTGTTATCACTGAGGTATGTGGAAAGTCTAACAGTTACAGCACCTATTATAATTGATAAGCTAAGCGATGCATTATTTAGTGTCCATAGTTCTGTTTGTGCAGATTTGTCCCTGCAACAGTAGTAGAATGGATTGTCCTCCTATCGAAACCAAAAGTAAAGTAGTATCTTATTATTTCTTGGTGGTGGTCATTCACCTTTTTATTGTTGGCAATGGTCAAAGCATAAACATTTAGAATACTTGAAAAGACATTATGGACAATCCCAGAGGACTACACTCAGTGCATAGAGCTATTGCTGACTAGAATGGGAGTCCAATGGAAATGCCAAATGTGCAATCTTAGTTAGCTACACAGACAGACTAATAAGAATAATCTAGTAATACCACACGGAGTCATAGTCGAGGCAGGATAAGAATTTAGATCCTGTCTACAAGAAGATCAAAGACGATTTAGAAAAAATCGAATGAGGAACGCTAGGAAAAAATAAGTACTCTATATTAAAATTAAAACTTACTGGGGCCAGCAAAGGAGCCCTCGACTGCCCGGTCCTGGCCTGCATCGACAACAGCACCCTCCTCCTCCTCCTCCTGTGTCCTCCTCTTGCCCCTGGGGGAAGCTGATGTACAACATGAAAGAAAGAAAAACAGAAAACATGGATGATATTTCTCAACCAAATCAAACATTTAAAAAAGAACTAACAAAGTAACAAAATATTTTTGCGAAATAGCAAATAGGGAACGACTCCACGGGATATATTATTGACCAATCTCATGTGGTCGACTACGTCATTACTTTAGTATTGCTTGATTTGAGGACCGTCGAATTGGAAACTACCCTATGTAACTCACTAAACAAAGTACTAAAAAGGTTTGCCTAGGATTGGCAGGCAGCAGTCCGCAGCACGCAAAGTGACAGCCAAAGTCCATCGTGATTGAAGATCAGCGACAACACTAAAGTTTCCTACTACATTCACCAGTCATTAAAATACTCAAACTATTAATCCACCACCACTATTTCTTCTTATCGCCATGTGTACAAAGGAAGGACTGGACTTGAGTCTGTAGGGGCTGATTTAGAAGGCCCTTCCGGCTCTTTTGCTCCATTGTTGCGTGACTTTTGTGACGCAGCGACAGCACAAAAGAGGCGCAATGGTGCGGCGTATATTAACAACGTGACGCATCTGGGAGATGCATCACGTTGTAAAGCCCTGCGCCAATAGGGGTGTTCCGGCGCAAGGGAGGGCGTTCCTGAGCAGGAACGCATCCTAAAACTTGTTGAGGGAAATCTACAAGATTTCAATCAGTCACTTTGAGGACAATGATGCGTGACTCAAACCCTGCGCCTGCTTGAAGCAGACGTACGGCTTGACGCAGCATTGGGGAGATAGGGCACCCCAGAGCATTGATGGAGCTGCACCATCGTTGCGACGCAACTCCAGCAATGCGCCGCCTTTACGGCACAGATGCGTAACGCTTTGGTGACGTTTTGGGCCCATGGCGCGCCGCATTGTAAATACGGCGCACCATGGGTGATGGTGGCGTGACGCACAATTACTGGCGCATCCCTGCAACTTTGCAGGGATGCGCCGGTAATTAAAAATCTGAACCTTAGTGTGTAGCATTACGCAGTTCTTTCAACTACACTCATACATAATTTCACAGGCCAATGAAATGAACACAAAATCTAAAACAAATAAGCATAGTAGCAACACTACTGAGAAGAAGGAGAGCAGTGTACCTGAAATGCACAGAAGATTTTGAAATAAAATTTACCTACAATGTAATGAGCAGCATTATTGCTCTTGGTAAAAAACAAAAATTTGCAATATAATAACACAGCAGGAGAAAACATAGTAGTAAAGACATAGCTACTACTACTCACCAAGCCCGGGGATCTCAAGGCCAAGGAGGTCGAGCAGATCTCGCTCACGGGTCAGGACATCGGTCCAGCGGTGGGTGGCCTGGTTGTAGGTGCGCCAGACCCGAGAGTGGTGGTAAATGGCCTGGCACACCTTCTCCCACTGCTTCCGGCGCTCCCGGGCCCCGTACCCGGCACTGATCTTGCCGCCTCCCATGATGGTCCTGGGGAGGCGGCGCTGAACATAAAAAATGAGTTGGGCCACCTCCTCCGGGGTAAAGATCTCCCTGGGTACGACCTCCTCCCCCCTCAAACGCCCGCACGGGAGCCGGACACTGGTACGAACCCCTCGCGAACTGGCAGAAATCCTTGCGAACACAAAAAAAAAAAAATCCGCAAATTCGCAAGAATTCGCGAATTTTGCGGATTGCGAGTTCGCAAATCCGCAAAATTCGCGAACGCGAGATTCGCAAAATTCGCCCATGCTTACTGGACACGTGTTTCGGGGTATTTACCCCTCATCAGCAGGGAATAGGCCATCTTCTTATCTTCTGGGGTTGCCGGTGCTCTGACCCTCACAGCAGGCTCATACAATAGCTACAAGTAGGCCACAAAGAAGGTCCTGGGGAAAAAAAATGCACTGCAACAGAAAGCAAAATTACAGATAAGGAAGCAGGTGCCAGACTGGAATTTTAAAACAGTGACACATTAATAAACTAACCCCAAATTAATTCATCTCAGTTGAAGCAGGGCTGGTGTGCTTGCTTTTCCCCCCCATAATCTACAGTAATGATGAACCAGAGGGTGGCATTGATGTAACAGAGGGTTGCAGTGGTGAAACAGAGGGTGCTGGGAACCTGTGATGATGAACCAGACGTAGAAACAACATAATTCGCGACCGTTGCGCGACGAAATGTAAGTTCGCAATTGCGAACTGGTACGAACCCCTCGCGAACTGGCAGAAATCCTTGCGAACACAAAAAAAAAAAAATCCGCAAATTCGCAAGAATTCGCGAATTTTGCGGATTGCGAGTTCGCAAATCCGCAAAATTCGCGAACGCGAGATTCGCAAAATTCGCCCATGCTTACTGGACACGTGTTTCGGGGTATTTACCCCTCATCAGCAGGGAATAGGCCATCTTCTTATCTTCTGGGGTTGCCGGTGGCTGCCAAATATTGCCAGGTCTAGTACCACGCGGGCGCGGGGTCCCAGGCTCGTCAGCCCGCTTAAATATTTCAAAAAGGGGGTGGGCTCGCACACCACTCACTCACCAGCGGGATCGCCCCTAAGGACTATGGTCAGTGTAGTTTTGTATTCCGCGATGTATCTTTCTTCGCCATCCCTGGACACGTGTTTCGGGGTATTTATCCCTCATCAGCAGGGAATAGGCCATCTTCTTATCTTCTGGGGTTGCCGGTGGCTGCCAAATATTGCCAGGTCTAGTACCACACAGGCGCGCGGGCGCATGGTCCCAGGCTCGTCAGCCCGCTTAAATATTTCAAAAAGGGGGTGGGGTCGCACACCACTCACTCACCAGCGGGATCGCCCCATAGGACTATGGTCAGTGTAGTTTTGTATTCCGCGATGTATCTTTCTTCGCCATCCCTGGACACGTGTTTCGGGGTATTTACCCCTCATCAGCAGGGAATAGGCCATCTTCTTATCTTCTGGGGTTGCCGGTGGCTGCCAAATATTGCCAGGTCTAGTACCACACAGGCGCGCAGATGCGGGGTCCCAGGCTCGTCAGCCCGCTTAAATATTTCAAAAAGGGAGTGGGGTCGCACACCACTCACTCACCAGCGGGATCGCCCCTAAGGACTATGGTCAGTGTAGTTTTGTATTCCGCGATGTATCTTTCTTCGCCATCCCTGGACACGTGTTTCGGGGTATTTACCCCTCATCAGCAGGGAATAGGCCATCTTCTTATCTTCTGGGGTTGCCGGTGGCTGCCAAATATTGCCAGGTCTAGTACCACATAGGCACGCGGGTGCGGGGTCCCAGGCTCGTCAGCCCGCTTAAATATTTCAAAAAGGGGGTGGGGTCGCACACCACTCACTCACCAGCGGGATTGCCCCTAAGGACTATGGTCAGTGTAGTTTTGTATTCCGCGATGTATCTTTCTTCGCCATCCCTGGACACGTGTTTCGGGGTATTTATACCTCATCAGCAGGGAATAGGCCATCTTCTTATCTTCTGGGGTTGCCGGTGGCTGCCAAATATTGCCAGGTCTAGTACCACACAGGCGCGCGGGTGCTGGGTCCCAGGCTCGTCAGCCCGCTTAAATATTTCAAAAAGGGGGTGGGGTCGCACACCACTCACTCACCAGCGGGATCGCCCCTAAGGACTATGGTCAGTGTAGTTTTGTATTCCGCGATGTATCTTTCTTCGCCATCCCTGGACACGTGTTTCGGGGTATTTATCCCTCATCAGCAGGGAATAGGCCATCTTCTTATCTTCTGGGGTTGCCGGTGGCTGCCAAATATTGCCAGGTCTAGTACCACACAGGCGCGCGGGTGCTGGGTCCCAGGCTCGTCAGCCCGCTTAAATATTTCAAAAAGGGGGTGGGGTCGCACACCACTCACTCACCAACGGGATCGCCCCTAAGGACTATGGTCAGTGTAGTTTTGTATTCCGCGATGTATCTTTCTTCGCCATCCCTGGACACGTGTTTCAGGGTATTTACCCCTCATCAGCAGGGAATAGGCCATCTTCTTATCTTCTGGGGTTGCCGGTGGCTGCCAAATATTGCCAGGTCTAGTACCACACAGGCGCGCGGGTGCGGGGTCCCAGGCTCGTCAGCCCTCTTAAATATTTCAAAAAGGGGGTGGGGTCGCACACCACTCACTCACCAGCGGGATCGCCCCTAAGGACTATGGTCAGTGTAGTTTTGTATTCCGCGATGTATCTTTCTTCGCCATCCCTGGACACGTGTTTCGGGGTATTTACCCCTCATCAGCAGGGAATAGGCCATCTTCTTATCTTCTGGGGTTGCCGGTGGCTGCCAAATATTGCCAGGTCTAGTACCACACAGGCGCGCGGGTGCGGGGTCCCAGGCTCGTCAGCCCGCTTAAATATTTCAAAAAGGGGGTGGGGTCGCACACCACTCACTCACCAGCGGGATCGCCCCTAAGACTATGGTCAGTGTAGTTTTGTATTCCGCGATGTATCTTTCTTCGCCATCCCTGGACACGTGTTTCGGGGTATTTACCCCTCATCAGCAGGGAATAGGCCATCTTCTTATCTTCTGGGGTTGCCGGTGGCTGCCAAATATTGCCAGGTCTAGTACCACACAGGCGCGCGGGTGCGGGGTCCCAGGCTCGTCAGCCCGCTTAAATATTTCAAAAAGGGGGTGGGGTCGCACACCACTCACTCACCAGCGGGATCGCCCCTAAGGACTATGGTCAGTGTAGTTTTGTATTCCGCGATGTATCTTTCTTCGCCATCCCTGGACACGTGTTTCGGGGTATTTACCCCTCATCAGCAGGGAATAGGCCATCTTCTTATCTTCTGGGGTTGCCGGTGGCTGCCAAATATTGCCAGGTCTAGTACCACACAGGCGCGCGGGTGCGGGGTCCCAGGCTCGTCAGCCCGCTTAAATATTTCAAAAAGGGGGTGGGGTCGCACACCACTCACTCACCAGCGGGATCGCCCCTAAGGACTATGGTCAGTGTAGTTTTGTATTCCGCGATGTATCTTTCTTCGCCATCCCTGGACACGTGTTTCGGGGTATTTACCCCTCATCAGCAGGGAATAGGCCATCTTCTTATCTTCTGGGGTTGCCGGTGGCTGCCAAATATTGCCAGGTCTAGTACCACACAGGCGCGCGGGTGTGGGGTCCCAGGCTCGTCAGCCCGCTTAAATATTTCAAAAAGGGGTGGGGTCACACACCACTCACTCACCAGCGGGATCGCCCCTAAGGACTATGGTCAGTGTAGTTTTGTATTCCGCGATGTATCTTTCTTCGCCATCCCTGGACACGTGTTTCGGGGTATTTACCCCTCATCAGCAGGGAATAGGCCATCTTCTTATCTTCTGGGGTTGCCGGTGGCTGCCAAATATTGCCAGGTCTAGTACCACACAGGCGCGCGGGTGCGGGGTCCCAGGCTCGTCAGCCCGCTTAAATATTTCAAAAAGGGGGTGGGGTCGCACACCACTTGCTCACCAGCGGGATCACCCCTAAGGACTATGGTCAGTGTAGTTTTGTATTCCGCGATGTATCTTTCTTCGCCATCCCTGGACACGTGTTTCGGGGTATTTACCCCTCATCAGCAGGGAATAGGCCATCTTCTTATCTTCTGGGGTTGCCGGTGGCTGCCAAATATTGCCAGGTCTAGTACCACACAGGCGCGCGGGTGCGGGGTCCCAGGCTCGTCAGCCCGCTTAAATATTTCAAAAACGGGGTGGGGTCGCACACCACTCACTCACCAGCGGGATCGCCCCTAGGGACTATGGTCAGTGTAGTTTTGTATTCCGCGATGTATCTTTCTTCGCCATCCCTGGACACGTGTTTCGGGGTATTTACCCCTCATCAGCAGGGAATAGGCCATCTTCTTATCTTCTGGGGTTGCCGGTGGCTGCCAAATATTGCCAGGTCTAGTACCACACAGGCGCGTGGGTGCGGGGTCCCAGGCTCGTCAGCCCGCTTAAATATTTCAAAAAGGGGGTGGGGTCGCACACCACTCACTCACCAGCGGGATCGCCCCTAAGGACTATGGTCAGTGTAGTTTTGTATTCCGCGATGTATCTTTCTTCGCCATCCCTGGACACGTGTTTCGGGGTATTTACCCCTCATCAGCAGGGAATAGGCCATCTTCTTATCTTCTGGGGTTGCCGGTGGCTGCCAAATATTGCCAGGTCTAGTACCACACAGGCGCGCGGGTGCGGGGTCCCAGGCTCGTCAGCCCGCTTAAATATTTCAAAAAGGGGGTGGGGTCGCACACCACTCACTCACCAGCGGGATCGCCCCTAAGGACTATGGTCAGTGTAGTTTTGTATTCCGCGATGTATCTTTCTTCGCCATCCCTGGACACGTGTTTCGGGGTATTTACCCCTCATCAGCAGGGAATAGGCCATCTTCTTATCTTCTGGGGTTGCCGGTGGCTGCCAAATATTGCCAGGTCTAGTACCACACAGGCGCGCGGGTGTGGGGTCCCAGGCTCGTCAGCCCGCTTAAATATTTCAAAAAGGGGGTGGGGTCGCACACCACTCACTCACCAGCGGGATCGCCCCTAAGGAATATGGTCAGTGTAGTTTTGTATTCCGCGATGTATCTTTCTTCGCCATCCCTGGACACGTGTTTCGGGGTATTTACCCCTCATCAGCAGGGAATAGGCCATCTTCTTATCTTCTGGGGTTGCCGGTGGCTGCCAAATATTGCCAGGTCTAGTACCACACAGCGAAGATAGCAAGATCGAAAGATGATGCATCGCGAACACTGTACTACAATGACCAGAGTCCTTAGGGGCAACTTCCGCCGGTGTGTGAGTAGTGTGCGACCCCACCCCCCTTTTTGTAACTTAAAGCTCCCTTGAGCAGCGGGCTGACGAGCCTGGGATCCCGCACCTACGCGCCGGAGTGGTACTATACCTGGCAGATATTGGCAGCCATCGGCGACCCCAGAACACTGCCTATCCCTGCTGACGAGGGTTGAAAACCCGAAACACGTGTCCAGGGATGGCGAAGACAGCGAAGATAGCAAGATCGAAAGATGATGCATCGCGAACACTCTACTACAATGACCAGAGTCCTTAGGGGCAACTTCCGCCGGTGTGTGAGTAGTGTGCGACCCCACCCCCCTTTTTGTAACTTAAAGCTCCCTTGAGCAGCGGGCTGACGAGCCTGGGATCCCGCACCTACGTGCTGGAGTGGTACTATACCTGGCAGATATTGGCAGCCATCGGCGACCCCAGAACACTGCCTATCCCTGCTGACGAGGGTTGAAAACCCGAAACACGTGTCCAGGGATAGCGAAGACAGCGAAGATAGCAAGATCGAAAGATGATGCATCGCGAACACTCTACTACAATGACCAGAGTCCTTAGGGGCAACTTCCGCCAGTGTGTGAGTAGTGTGCGACCCCACCCCCCTTTTAGTAAACATGCTTTGTTTTAAAAAAAAAATGAT